>NW_027310338.1:0-2500 GCF_047496795.1 Chiloscyllium punctatum
ATTGCAATTATTTCCCATGAACGAGGAATTCCCAGTAAGTGTGGGTCATAAGCTCGCGTTGATTAAGTCCCTGCCCTTTGTACACACCGCCCGTCGCTACTACCGATTGGATGGTTTAGTGAGGTCCTCGGATCGGCCCCGCCGGTGTCGGACAAGGCCCTGGTGGAGCGCCGAGAAGACGATCAAACTTGACTATCTAGAGGAAGTAAAAGTCGTAACAAGGTTTCCGTAGGTGAACCTGCGGAAGGATCATTATCGGCTTGGGGGTACGCCCGTTTCCGATTCACCTTGTCTCGCGGGGGTGGTTTCGGGGCCAGCAGGAGAGCTCGTCAGGGTAGCAGGCCCTGCAGCCGTGGTCACCGCCAAACCCCCCCAACTGTTGGGCGCCTACCTGCGCGGGGCAGGAGGACACTTTCCGATTTCAAATCTCCGTTTGCCGAGTCCACCCCGAACGCACGCGGGCGGGCGGGTTCGCATCACCCTTCGTCACAAGGGGCGAAGCCCGTTCCACCGTCTCGTCAGTAGTGCCGACCGGTCTGTGATCGACGAGGGGAGCCACACCAGGTCCGGCCCTGCTGCTTGGCGGCACCGCGTCGTCGGGAGCTCGCGACAGACGGAGGGTTTCGGTGTACTCTCCAGCCACGGGAAACGAAGCCGGTGATGCAGGCGCCGGTCTTTCGCTCCCAAATCGGCTGGGTTTACATCGTTGCTATCTAGTCACGCTCCCTTCAAACCCCACGGGGTACCTATTCCCCTCACCCGTCTGTGCGTAGACAGCCTCTTTGCACTTGCGGGATGGGGGTGGTGGTTTAAAGACTCTCGAGTTGCCGCCCGTCGGTCCTCGAGCTCCGTGCAGTAGTGATCCCCAGCGAACTGCCAGCAGGGCGAACGAGCGATCCCGCTCTCGGTCGGGGCGCCTGGCGTCGATCGGTGGTCGGTGGCTTGCGGACAAGCTGCGCTGTGAGTGTGGGAACGAGTATGACGAGCCGTTGCCGCGACTCCCAGTCCACCTCGGCGGTGGCTGGGCCGGGCGGGCGTCTGCTCGGGCGAGTGCCGCCCCCGCCTCCTCGCAGGAAGCCCGCTCGCCGTCACGCCGCCACGTGCACGCGTCAGTGACGCTGCCGAACCGATGGCCGGTGCCCGTTCCCGCCTCTGCTTTTCCTAGGGCAAAGCTGCTGCACGCCTCGTGATACTCCGCGGGCGACATGGTGGCGGTGATCCTGCCTCCGTCGCTGCGGTGCGTTGGGGCACGCATCGCCTCTTGGGCGCCCTGTTTTTTTTCAACCAATAGATGTATGTCTCTGCGGGCCGCACCAGGCTGGTGCTCCCCACAGCTTCACGCCACCCTGCTCCGCCCGCACGCCGGCGTGCAGGTGGCTGCTGCTAAAGGTGGGGAGTGTATGTGCGGTCCGGGTGGCTTTCCTCTGGCGAGGGAGAGACCTTAAGCAAACTCAGAGACAAATCTTGACGGTCGATCACTCGTAAAAAATAAAACGTGACAAACTTTGTGTTGGTTCAAGTACGAAAGGATCTCTGTCGGCTTGGGGGTACGCCCGTTTCAACTTGTCTCGCGAGGGTGGTTTCGGGGCCAGCAGGAGAGCTCGTCGGGGTAGCAGGCCCTGCAGCCGTGGTCACCGCCAAACCCCCCCAACTCGAGCAAGTGAAAAAAAAAAGTAACAGGAGCGAAAGCATCTCTGTCGGCTTGGGGGTACGCCCGTTTCCGTTTCAACTTGTCTCGCGAGGGTGGTTTCGGGGCCAGCAGGAGAGCTCGTCGGGGTAGCAGGCCCTGCAGCCGTGGTCACCGCCAAACCCCCACAACTCGAGCAAGTGAAAAAAAAAAGTAACAAATAAGAAAGGATCGTCGGCTTGGGGGTACGCCCGTTTCCGTTTCAACTTGTCTCGCGAGGGTGGTTTCGGGGCCAGCAGGAGAGCTCGTCGGGGTAGCAGGCCCTGCAGCCGTGGTCACCGCCAAACCCCCACAACTCGAGCAAGTGAAAAAAAAAAGTAACAAATAAGAAAGGATCGTCGGCTTGGGGGTACGCCCGTTTCCGTTTCAACTTGTCTCGCGAGGGTGGTTTCGGGGCCAGCAGGAGAGCTCGTCGGGGTAGCAGGCCCTGCAGCCGTGGTCACCGCCAAATCCCCACAACTCGAGCAAGTGAAAAAAAAAGTAACAAATAAGAAAGGATCGTCGGCTTGGGGGTACGCCCGTTTCCGTTTCAACTTGTCTCGCGGGGGTGGTTTCGGGGCCAGCAGGAGAGCTCGTCGGGGTAGCAGGCCCTGCAGCCGTGGTCACCGCCAAACCCCCCCAACTGTTGGGCGCCTACCTGCGCGGGGCAGGAGGACACTTTCCGATTTCAAATCTCCGTTTGCCGAGTCCACCCCGAACGCACGCGGGCGGGCGGGTTCGCATCACCCTTCGTCACAAGGGGCGAAGCCCGTTCCACCGTCTCGTCAGTAGTGCCGACCGGTCTGTGATCGACGAGGGGAGCCACACCAGGTC
>NW_027310338.1:10000-30000 GCF_047496795.1 Chiloscyllium punctatum
TAACCACCGACACTTAGAATATTTTCGGGTTGGTATAAATCAGTAACCACCGACACTTAGAATTTTTTCGGGTCGGTATAAATCAGTAACCACTGACACTTAGAATATTTTCGAGTTGGTATAAATCAGTAACCACTGACACTTAGAATATTTTCGAGTTGGTATAAATCAGTAACCACCGACACTTAGAATATTTTCGACTTGGTATAAATCAGTAACCACTGACACTTAGAATTTTTTCGGGTTGGTATAAATCAGTAACCACCGACACTTAGAATTTTTTCGAGTTGGTATAAATCAGTAACCACCGACACTTAGAATATTTTCGACTTGGTATAAATCAGTAACCACCGACACTTAGAATATTTTCGAGTCGGTATAAATCAGTAACCACTGACACTTAGAATATTTTCGACTTGGTATAAATCAGTAACCACTGACACTTAGAATATTTTCGACTTGGTATAAATCAGTAACCACCGACACTTAGAATATTTTCGAGTCGGTATAAATCAGTAACCACTGACACTTAGAATTTTTTCGACTTGGTATAAATCAGTAACCACCGACACTTAGAATTTTTTCGAGTTGGTATAAATCAGTAACCACCGACACTTAGAATTTTTTCGGGTTGGTATAAATCAGTAACCACTGACACTTAGAATTTTTTCGAGTTGGTATAAATCAGTAACCACTGACACTTAGAATATTTTCGGGTTGGTATAAATCAGTAACCACTGACACTTAGAATATTTTCGACTTGGTATAAATCAGTAACCACCGACACTTAGAATATTTTCGAGTCGGTATAAATCAGTAACCACTGACACTTAGAATTTTTTCGACTTGGTATAAATCAGTAACCACCGACACTTAGAATTTTTTCGAGTTGGTATAAATCAGTAACCACCGACACTTAGAATTTTTTCGGGTTGGTATAAATCAGTAACCACTGACACTTAGAATTTTTTCGAGTTGGTATAAATCAGTAACCACTGACACTTAGAATATTTTCGGGTTGGTATAAATCAGTAACCACTGACACTTAGAATATTTTCGAGTTGGTATAAATCAGTAACCACCGACACTTAGAATATTTTCGACTTGGTATAAATCAGTAACCACTGACACTTAGAATTTTTTCGAGTTGGTATAAATCAGTAACCACCGACACTTAGAATTTTTTCGAGTTGGTATAAATCAGTAACCACCGACACTTAGAATTTTTTCGAGTCGGTATAAATCAGTAACCACTGACACTTAGAATATTTTCGGGTTGGTATAAATCAGTAACCACCGACACTTAGAATTTTTTCGAGTTGGTATAAATCAGTAACCACCGACACTTAGAATTTTTTCGGGTTGGTATAAATCAGTAACCACTGACACTTAGAATATTTTCGGGTTGGTATAAATCAGTAACCACCGACACTTAGAATTTTTTCGGGTTGGTATAAATCAGTAACCACCGACACTTAGAATATTTTCGGGTTGGTATAAATCAGTAACCACCGACACTTAGAATATTTTCGAGTTGGTATAAATCAGTAACCACTGACACTTAGAATTTTTTCGAGTTGGTATAAATCAGTAACCACCGACACTTAGAATATTTTCGGGTTGGTATAAATCAGTAACCACCGACACTTAGAATATTTTCGGGTTGGTATAAATCAGTAACCACCGACACTTAGAATTTTTTCGGGTCGGTATAAATCAGTAACCACTGACACTTAGAATATTTTCGAGTTGGTATAAATCAGTAACCACTGACACTTAGAATATTTTCGAGTTGGTATAAATCAGTAACCACCGACACTTAGAATATTTTCGACTTGGTATAAATCAGTAACCACTGACACTTAGAATTTTTTCGGGTTGGTATAAATCAGTAACCACCGACACTTAGAATTTTTTCGAGTTGGTATAAATCAGTAACCACCGACACTTAGAATATTTTCGACTTGGTATAAATCAGTAACCACCGACACTTAGAATATTTTCGAGTCGGTATAAATCAGTAACCACTGACACTTAGAATATTTTCGACTTGGTATAAATCAGTAACCACTGACACTTAGAATATTTTCGACTTGGTATAAATCAGTAACCACCGACACTTAGAATATTTTCGAGTCGGTATAAATCAGTAACCACTGACACTTAGAATTTTTTCGACTTGGTATAAATCAGTAACCACCGACACTTAGAATTTTTTCGAGTTGGTATAAATCAGTAACCACCGACACTTAGAATTTTTTCGGGTTGGTATAAATCAGTAACCACTGACACTTAGAATTTTTTCGAGTTGGTATAAATCAGTAACCACTGACACTTAGAATATTTTCGGGTTGGTATAAATCAGTAACCACTGACACTTAGAATATTTTCGACTTGGTATAAATCAGTAACCACCGACACTTAGAATATTTTCGAGTCGGTATAAATCAGTAACCACTGACACTTAGAATTTTTTCGACTTGGTATAAATCAGTAACCACCGACACTTAGAATTTTTTCGAGTTGGTATAAATCAGTAACCACCGACACTTAGAATTTTTTCGGGTTGGTATAAATCAGTAACCACTGACACTTAGAATTTTTTCGAGTTGGTATAAATCAGTAACCACTGACACTTAGAATATTTTCGGGTTGGTATAAATCAGTAACCACTGACACTTAGAATATTTTCGAGTTGGTATAAATCAGTAACCACCGACACTTAGAATATTTTCGACTTGGTATAAATCAGTAACCACTGACACTTAGAATTTTTTCGAGTTGGTATAAATCAGTAACCACCGACACTTAGAATTTTTTCGAGTTGGTATAAATCAGTAACCACCGACACTTAGAATTTTTTCGAGTCGGTATAAATCAGTAACCACTGACACTTAGAATATTTTCGACTTGGTATAAATCAGTAACCACTGACACTTAGAATATTTTCGGGTCGGTACAAATCAGTAACCACCGACACTTAGAATTTTTTCGGCTCAGTAGAAATCAGTAACCAAGCGCATTTTTGAATTGGTTACTGATTTCTCCGTTCGAGTTGCGGCTGCAGTTGGCTTCAAATAGTGGTGGGGGCTTAATTATCGCCGAGGGGAGCATGTCCCGGTGGTGTGGCCGAGGATGGAGTGCCTTTTGAAGGGGGTGTTTCTGAATTTGGACCCTTTTTGAGTTGCATGGCCGGATGGGTGTGGTTTTGAAGGGTGTGTCTGTCTGGAGTGGCACCGGCGTTGGTGTGAGGCTGAGGGTGGGCGTTCGGTTCCTGGTTAGGGATAGGGAAAGGGTGAGACTTAGCTTTAGTGCTCGTGCCCCCGATTTTGGTAATGTTTGACGTCAATTTTCCAAGGAGGCGAATGCAAGGCTTCAGAGGGACTTTGAGTGTTCGGGGGCGGGGTAGCTCAGCCGGATTTGCCCCGGCGGTTCTGCGGACGGTGTTGACTTCGAGGGCGGACCGGCCCCCGTGTTCAGTCCGAATATCGTGCATTGTTAACGGCGGGAAGTGTTCCAAAAGGGAATGGGATTGAATGTGACTGCTGAAGCCGACTTTGAGACCTGTAACGCGGGTAGCTCAGCCGGATTTGACCCGGCGGTTCTGGCGACGGTCTCGCCTTCGAGGGGGGAGCGCCCCGCGTGTTCAGGCCGAATTTTGTGCATTTCCATCGGCGGGAAGAGGTCCAAACGGGAATGGGATTGAATGTGACTGCTGAAGCCGACATTGAGACCTCTAACGCGGGTAGCTCGGCCGGATTTGACCCGGCGGTTCTGCCGAAGGTCTCACCTTCGAGGGGGGAGCGTCCCGCGTGTTCAGGCCGAATATCGTGCATTGTTAACGGCGGGAAGTGTTCCAAAAGGGAATGGGATTGAATGTGACTGCTGAAGCCGACATTGAGACCTCTAACGCGGGTAGCTCGGCCGGATTTGACCCGGCGGTTCTGGCGACGGTCTCGCCTTCGAGGGGGGAGCGTCCCGCGTGTTCAGGCCGAATTTTGTGCATTTCCATCGGCGGGAAGAGGTCCAAACGGGAATGGGACTGAATGTGACTGCTGAAGCCGACATTGAGACCTCTAACGCGGGTAGCTCGGCCGGATTTGACCCGGCGGTTCTGCCGAAGGTCTCACCTTCGAGGGGGGAGCGTCCCGCGTGTTCAGGCCGAATTTTGTGCATTTCCATCGGCGGGAAGAGGTCCAAACGGGAATGGGATTGAATGTGACTGCTGAAGCCGACATTGAGACCTCTAACGCGGGTAGCTCGGCCGGATTTGACCCGGCGGTTCTGCCGAAGGTCTCACCTTCGAGGGGGGAGCGCCCACCGTGTACAGGCCGATTTTCATGCATTTCCAACCGTGGGAAGGGGTCCGAAAGGGGATGGGGGTGAACGTGACTGCTCAACCCGACTTTGAGACCTGTAACGCGGGTAGCTCAGCCGGATTTGACCCGGCGGTTCTGGCGACGGTCTCGCCTTCGAGGGGGGAGCGTCCCGCGTGTTCAGGCCGAATTTTGTGCATTTCCATCGGCGGGAAGAGGTCCAAACGGGAATGGGATTGAATGTGACTGCTGAAGCCGACATTGAGACCTCTAACGCGGGTAGCTCGGCCGGATTTGACCCGGCGGTTCTGCCGAAGGTCTCACCTTCGAGGGGGGAGCGTCCCGCGTGTTCAGGCCGAATTTTGTGCATTTCCATCGGCGGGAAGAGGTCCAAACGGGAATGGGATTGAATGTGACTGCTGAAGCCGACATTGAGACCTCTAACGCGGGTAGCTCGGCCGGATTTGACCCGGCGGTTCTGCCGAAGGTCTCACCTTCGAGGGGGGAGCGCCCACCGTGTACAGGCCGATTTTCATGCATTTCCAACCGTGGGAAGGGGTCCGAAAGGGGATGGGGGTGAACGTGACTGCTCAACCCGACTTTGAGACCTGTAACGCGGGTAGCTCAGCCGGATTTGACCCGGCGGTTCTGGCGACGGTCTCGCCTTCGAGGGGGGAGCGCCCCGCGTGTTCAGGCCGAATTTTGTGCATTTCCATCGGCGGGAAGAGGTCCAAACGGGAATGGGATTGAATGTGACTGCTGAAGCCGACATTGAGACCTCTAACGCGGGTAGCTCGGCAGGATTTGACCCGGCGGTTCTGCCGAAGGTCTCACCTTCGAGGGGGGAGCGCCCACCGTGTACAGGCCGATTTTCATGCATTTCCAACCGTGGGAAGGGGGCCGAAAGGGGATGGGGGTGAATGTGACTGCTCAACCCGACTTTGAGGCATCTAACCCGGGTAGCTCAGCCGGGTTTGACCCGGCGGTTCTGCCGACTGCCTCGCCTTCGAGGGGGGAGCGTCCCCCGTGTACAGGCCGATTTTCATGCATTTCGAACCGTGGGAAGTGGCCCAAAAGGGGATGGGGGTGAATGTGACTGCTCAACCCGACTTTGGCGCTTCCGAGCCGGGTAGCTCAGCCGGGTTTGACCCGGCGGTTCTGCCGACGGTCTCGTCTTCGAGGCGGGTGCCTCCCCCGTGTACAGGCCGATTTTCATGCATTTCGTACCGTGGGAAGTGGTCCAAAAGGGAATGGGGGTGGACGTGACTGCTCATACCGACATCGAGACTTGTAAGCCATGTAGCTCGGCCGGGTTTGATCCGGCGGGTCTGCCGACGGTCTCGTCTTCGAGAGGGGGGCCTCCCCCGTGTACAGGCCGATTTTCGTGCATTTCCAACGGTGGGAAGAGGTTCAAAAGGGGATGGGGGTGAATGTGACTGCTCAACCCGACTCTGAGGCTTCTAACCCGGGTAGCTCGGCCGGGTTTGACCCGGCGGTTCTGCCGTCGGTCTCGCCTTCGAGAGGGGCGCCTCCCCCGTGTACAGGCCGATTTTCGTGCATTTCCAACGGTGGGAAGAGGTTCAAAAGGGGATGGGGGTGAATGTGACTGCTCAACCCGACTCTGAGGCTTCTAACCCGGGTAGCCCGGCCGGGTTTGACCCGGCGGTTCTGCCGTCGGTCTCGCCTTCGAGGGCGGAGCCTCCCCCGTGTACAGGCCGATTTTCGTGCATTTCAAACCGTGGGAAGCGGTCCAAAAGGGGATGGGAGTGAATGTGACTGCTCATACCGACCTTGGCGCTTCCGACCCGGGTAGCTCAGCCGGGTTTGACCCGGCGGTTCTGCCGACGGTCTCGCCTTCGAGGGGGGAGCGTCCCCCGTGTTCAGGCCGAATTTTGTGCATTTCGAACCGTGGGAAGTTGCCCAAAAGTCGATGGGAGTGAATGTGACTGCTCAACCCGACTTTGGCGCTTCCGAGCCGGGTAGCTCAGCCGGGTTTGACCCGGCGGTTCTGCCGACGGTTTCGTCTTCGAGGCGGGTGCCTCCCCCGTGTACAGGCCGATTTTCATGCATTTCGTACCGTGGGAAGTGGTCCAAAATGGAATAGGGGTGGACGTGACTGCTCATACCGACATTGAGACTTGTAAGCCGTGTAGCTCGGCCGGGTTTGATCCGGCGGGTCTGCCGACGGTCTCGTCTTCGAGGCGGGTGCCTCCCCCGTGTACAGGCCGATTTTCGTGCATTTCGAACCGTGGGAAGTGGTCCAAAAGGGGATGGGGGTGGACGTGACTGCTCAACCCGACTTTGAGGCTTCTAACCCGGATAGCTCGGCCGGGTTTGACCCGGCGGTTCTGCCGACGGTCTCGTCATCGAGGGGGGAGCCTCCCCCGTGTCCAGGCCGATTTTCGTGCATTTCCAACCGTGGGAAGTGGTCCAAAAGGGAATGGGGGTGGACGTGACTGCTCAACCCGGCTTTGAGACTTGTAAGCCGGGTAGCTCAGCCGGGTTTGACCCGGCGGTTCTGCCGACGGTCCCGCCTTCGAGGGCGGACCCTCCCCCGTGTACAGGCCGATTTTCGTGCATTTCCAACGGTGGGAAGAGGTTCAAAAGGGGATGGGGGTGAATGTGACTGCTCAACCCGACTCTGAGGCTTCTAACCCGGGTAGCCCGGCCGGGTTTGACCCGGCGGTTCTGCCGTCGGTCTCGCCTTCGAGGGCGGAGCCTCCCCCGTGTACAGGCCGATTTTCGTGCATTTCAAACCGTGGGAAGCGGTCCAAAAGGGGATGGGAGTGAATGTGACTGCTCATACCGACCTTGGCGCTTCCGACCCGGGTAGCTCAGCCGGGTTTGACCCGGCGGTTCTGCCGACGGTCTCGCCTTCGAGGGGGGAGCGTCCCCCGTGTTCAGGCCGAATTTTGTGCATTTCGAACCGTGGGAAGTTGCCCAAAAGTCGATGGGAGTGAATGTGACTGCTCAACCCGACTTTGGCGCTTCCGAGCCGGGTAGCTCAGCCGGGTTTGACCCGGCGGTTCTGCCGACGGTCTCGTCTTCGAGGCGGGTGCCTCCCCCGTGTACAGGCCGATTTTCATGCATTTCGTACCGTGGGAAGTGGTCCAAAAGGGAATAGGGGTGGACGTGACTGCTCATACCGACATTGAGACTTGTAAGCCGTGTAGCTCGGCCGGGTTTGATCCGGCGGGTCTGCCGACGGTCTCGTCTTCGAGGCGGGTGCCTCCCCCGTGTACAGGCCGATTTTCGTGCATTTCGAACCGTGGGAAGTGGTCCAAAAGGGGATGGGGGTGGACGTGACTGCTCAACCCGACTTTGAGGCTTCTAACCCGGATAGCTCAGCCGGGTTTGACCCGGCGGTTCTGCCGACGGTCTCGCCTTCGAGGGGGGAGCCTCCCCCGTGTACAGGCCGATTTTCGTGCATTTCGAACCGTGGGAAGTGGCCCAAAAGGGGATGGGAGTGAATGTGACTGCTCAACCCGACTTTGGCGCTTCCGAGCCGGGTAGCTCAGCCGGGTTTGACCCGGCGGTTCTGCCGACGGTCTCGTCTTCGAGGCGGGTGCCTCCCCCGTGTACAGGCCGATTTTCATGCATTTCGTACCGTGGGAAGTGGTCCAAAAGGGAATGGGGGTGGACGTGACTGCTCATACCGACATCGAGACTTGTAAGCCGTGTAGCTCGGCCGGGTTTGATCCGGCGGGTCTGCCGACGGTCTCGTCTTCGAGAGGGGGGCCTCCCCCGTGTACAGGCCGATTTTCGTGCATTTCCAACGGTGGGAAGAGGTTCAAAAGGGGATGGGGGTGAATGTGACTGCTCAACCCGACTCTGAGGCTTCTAACCCGGGTAGCTCGGCCGGGTTTGATCCGGCGGTTCTGCCGACGGTCTCGTCTTCGAGGCCGGTGCCTCCCCCGTGTACAGGCCGATTTTCGTGCATTTCCAACGGTGGGAAGTGGTCCAAAAGGGAATGGGGGTGGACGTGTCTGCTCATACCGACTTTGAGACTTGTAAGCCGGGTAGCTCAGCCGGGTTTGTTCCGGCGGTTCTGCCGACGGTCTCGTCATCGAGGGGGGAGCCTCCCCCGTGTCCAGGCCGATTTTCATGCATTTCCAACCGTGGGAAGTGGTCCAAAAGGGAATGGGGGTGAATGTGACTGCTCATACCGACTTTGAGACTTTTAAGCCGGGTAGCTCAGCCGGGTTTGACCCGGCGGTTCTGCCGACGGCCTCGCCTTCGAGGGGGGAGCGTCCCCCGTGTTCAGGCCGAATTTTGTGCATTTCGAACCGTGGGAAGTTGCCCAAAAGTCGATGGGAGTGAATGTGACTGCTCAACCCGACTTTGAGACTTGTAAGCCGGGTAGCTCAGCCGGGTTTGACCCGGCGGTTCTGCCGACGGTCTCGTCTTCGAGGCGGGTGCCTCCCCCGTGTACAGGCCGATTTTCATGCATTTCGTACCGTGGGAAGCGGTCCAAAAGGGGATGGGAGTGAACGTGACTGCTCATACCGACTTTGGCGCTTCCGAGCCGGGTAGCTCAGCCGGGTTTGACCCGGCGGTTCTGCCGACGGTCTCGTCTTCGAGGCGGGTGCCTCTCCCGTGTACAGGCCGATTTTCGTGCATTTCCAACCGTGGGAAGTGGTCCAAAAGGGAATGGGGGTGGACGTGACTGCTCAACCCGGCTTTGAGACTTGTAAGCCGGGTAGCTCAGCCGGGTTTGACCCGGCGGTTCTGCCGACGGTCCCGCCTTCGAGGGCGGACCCTCCCCCGTGTACAGGCCGATTTTCGTGCATTTCCAACGGTGGGAAGAGGTCCAAAAGGGGATGGGAGTGAACGTGACTGCTCAACCCGACTCTGAGGCTTCTAACCCGGGTAGCTCGGCCGGGTTTGACCCGTCGATTCTGCCGATGGTCTCGTTTTGGAGGGGGGAGCCTCCCCCGTGTTCAGTCCGATTTTCGTGCATTTCGAACCGTGGGAAGCGGCCCAAAAGGGGATGGGAGTGAATGTGACTGCTCATACCGACTTTGGCGCTTCCGAGCCTGGTAGCTCAGCCGGGTTTGATCCGGCGGTTCTGCCGACGGTCTCGTCTTCGAGGCGGCTCCCTCCCCCGTGTACAGGCCGATTTTCATGCATTTCGTACCGTGGGAAGTGGTCCAAAAGGGAATGGGGGTGGACGTGACTGCTCATACCGACATCGAGACTTGTAAGCCGTGTAGCTCGGCCGGGTTTGATCCGGCGGGTCTGCCGACGGTCTCGTCTTCGAGAGGGGGGCCTCCCCCGTGTACAGGCCGATTTTCGTGCATTTCCAACGGTGGGAAGAGGTTCAAAAGGGGATGGGGGTGAATGTGACTGCTCAACCCGACTCTGAGGCTTCTAACCCGGGTAGCTCGGCCGGGTTTGATCCGGCGGTTCTGCCGACGGTCTCGTCTTCGAGGCCGGTGCCTCCCCCGTGTACAGGCCGATTTTCGTGCATTTCCAACGGTGGGAAGTGGTCCAAAAGGGAATGGGGGTGGACGTGTCTGCTCATACCGACTTTGAGACTTGTAAGCCGGGTAGCTCAGCCGGGTTTGTTCCGGCGGTTCTGCCGACGGTCTCGTCATCGAGGGGGGAGCCTCCCCCGTGTCCAGGCCGATTTTCATGCATTTCCAACCGTGGGAAGTGGTCCAAAAGGGAATGGGGGTGAATGTGACTGCTCATACCGACTTTGAGACTTTTAAGCCGGGTAGCTCAGCCGGGTTTGACCCGGCGGTTCTGCCGACGGCCTCGCCTTCGAGGGGGGAGCGTCCCCCGTGTTCAGGCCGAATTTTGTGCATTTCGAACCGTGGGAAGTTGCCCAAAAGTCGATGGGAGTGAATGTGACTGCTCAACCCGACTTTGAGACTTGTAAGCCGGGTAGCTCAGCCGGGTTTGACCCGGCGGTTCTGCCGACGGTCTCGTCTTCGAGGCGGGTGCCTCCCCCGTGTACAGGCCGATTTTCATGCATTTCGTACCGTGGGAAGCGGTCCAAAAGGGGATGGGAGTGAACGTGACTGCTCATACCGACTTTGGCGCTTCCGAGCCGGGTAGCTCAGCCGGGTTTGACCCGGCGGTTCTGCCGACGGTCTCGTCTTCGAGGCGGGTGCCTCTCCCGTGTACAGGCCGATTTTCGTGCATTTCCAACCGTGGGAAGTGGTCCAAAAGGGAATGGGGGTGGACGTGACTGCTCAACCCGGCTTTGAGACTTGTAAGCCGGGTAGCTCAGCCGGGTTTGACCCGGCGGTTCTGCCGACGGTCCCGCCTTCGAGGGCGGACCCTCCCCCGTGTACAGGCCGATTTTCGTGCATTTCCAACGGTGGGAAGAGGTCCAAAAGGGGATGGGAGTGAACGTGACTGCTCAACCCGACTCTGAGGCTTCTAACCCGGGTAGCTCGGCCGGGTTTGACCCGTCGATTCTGCCGATGGTCTCGTTTTGGAGGGGGGAGCCTCCCCCGTGTTCAGTCCGATTTTCGTGCATTTCGAACCGTGGGAAGCGGCCCAAAAGGGGATGGGAGTGAATGTGACTGCTCATACCGACTTTGGCGCTTCCGAGCCTGGTAGCTCAGCCGGGTTTGATCCGGCGGTTCTGCCGACGGTCTCGTCTTCGAGGCGGCTCCCTCCCCCGTGTACAGGCCGATTTTCATGCATTTCGTACCGTGGGAAGTGGTCCAAAAGGGAATGGGGGTGGACGTGACTGCTCATACCGACATCGAGACTTGTAAGCCGTGTAGCTCGGCCGGGTTTGATCCGTCGGGTCTGCCGACGGTCTCGTCTTCGAGAGGGGGGCCTCCCCCGTGTACAGGCCGATTTTCGTGCATTTCCAACGGTGGGAAGAGGTTCAAAAGGGGATGGGGGTGAATGTGACTGCTCAACCCGACTCTGAGGCTTCTAACCCGGGTAGCTCGGCCGGGTTTGATCCGGCGGTTCTGCCGACGGTCTCGTCTTCGAGGCCGGTGCCTCCCCCGTGTACAGGCCGATTTTCGTGCATTTCCAACGGTGGGAAGTGGTCCAAAAGGGAATGGGGGTGGACGTGTCTGCTCATACCGACTTTGAGACTTGTAAGCCGGGTAGCTCAGCCGGGTTTGTTCCGGCGGTTCTGCCGACGGTCTCGTCATCGAGGGGGGAGCCTCCCCCGTGTCCAGGCCGATTTTCATGCATTTCCAACCGTGGGAAGTGGTCCAAAAGGGAATGGGGGTGAATGTGACTGCTCATACCGACTTTGAGACTTTTAAGCCGGGTAGCTCAGCCGGGTTTGACCCGGCGGTTCTGCCGACGGCCTCGCCTTCGAGGGGGGAGCGTCCCCCGTGTTCAGGCCGAATTTTGTGCATTTCGAACCGTGGGAAGTTGCCCAAAAGTCGATGGGAGTGAATGTGACTGCTCAACCCGACTTTGAGACTTGTAAGCCGGGTAGCTCAGCCGGGTTTGACCCGGCGGTTCTGCCGACGGTCTCGTCTTCGAGGCGGGTGCCTCCCCCGTGTACAGGCCGATTTTCATGCATTTCGTACCGTGGGAAGCGGTCCAAAAGGGGATGGGAGTGAACGTGACTGCTCATACCGACTTTGGCGCTTCCGAGCCGGGTAGCTCAGCCGGGTTTGACCCGGCGGTTCTGCCGACGGTCTCGTCTTCGAGGCGGGTGCCTCTCCCGTGTACAGGCCGATTTTCGTGCATTTCCAACCGTGGGAAGTGGTCCAAAAGGGAATGGGGGTGGACGTGACTGCTCAACCCGGCTTTGAGACTTGTAAGCCGGGTAGCTCAGCCGGGTTTGACCCGGCGGTTCTGCCGACGGTCCCGCCTTCGAGGGCGGACCCTCCCCCGTGTACAGGCCGATTTTCGTGCATTTCCAACGGTGGGAAGAGGTCCAAAAGGGGATGGGAGTGAACGTGACTGCTCAACCCGACTCTGAGGCTTCTAACCCGGGTAGCTCGGCCGGGTTTGACCCGTCGATTCTGCCGATGGTCTCGTTTTGGAGGGGGGAGCCTCCCCCGTGTTCAGTCCGATTTTCGTGCATTTCGAACCGTGGGAAGCGGCCCAAAAGGGGATGGGAGTGAATGTGACTGCTCATACCGACTTTGGCGCTTCCGAGCCTGGTAGCTCAGCCGGGTTTGATCCGGCGGTTCTGCCGACGGTCTCGTCTTCGAGGCGGCTCCCTCCCCCGTGTACAGGCCGATTTTCATGCATTTCCAACGGTGGGAACAGGTTCAAAAGGGGATGGGAGTGATTGTGACTGCTCAACCCGACTCTAGGGCTTCTAACCCGGGTAGCCCGGCCGGGTTTGACCCGGCGGTTCTGCCGACGGTCTCGTCTTCGAGGCGGGTGCCTCCCCCGTGTACAGGCCGATTTTCATGCATTTCGTACCGTGGGAAGTGGTCCAAAAGGGAATGGGGGTGGACGTGTCTGCTCATACCGACTTTGAGACTTGTAAGCCGGGTAGCTCAGCCGGGTTTGTTCCGGCGGGTCTGCCGACGGTCTCGTCTTCGAGAGGGGGGGGGCCTCCCCCGTGTACAGGCCGATTTTCGTGCATTTCCAACGGTGGGAACAGGTTCAAAAGGGGATGGGAGTGAATGTGACTGCTCAACCCGACTCTGAGGCTTCTAACCCGGGTAGCTCGGCCGGGTTTGACCCGGCGGTTCTGCCTTCGGTCTCGCCTTCGAGAGGGGCGCCTCCCCCGTGTACAGGCCGATTTTCGTGCATTTCCAACGGTGGGAACAGGTTCAAAAGGGGATGGGGGTGAATGCGACTGCTCAACCCGACTCTGAGGCTTCTAACCCGGGTAGCTCAGCCGGGTTTGACCCGGCGGGTCTGCCGACGGTCTCGTCTTCGAGGCGGGTGCCTCCCCCGTATACAGGCCGATTTTCATGCATTTCGAACCGTGTGAAGTGGTCCAAAAGGGAATGGGGGTGGACGTGTCTGCTCATACCGACTTTGAGACTTGTAAGCCGGGTAGCTCAGCCGGGTTTGTTCCGGCGGTTCTGCCGACGGTCTCGTCTTCGAGGCGGGTGCCTCCCCCGTGTACAGGCCGATTTTCGTGCATTTGCAACGGTGGGAAGTTGCCCAAAAGTCGATGGGAGTGAATGTGACTGCTCAACCCGACTCTGAGGCTTCTAACCCGGGTAGCTCGGCCGGGTTTGACCCGGCGGTTCTGCCGACGGTCTCGTCTTCGAGGCGGGTGCCTCCCCCGTGTACAGGCCGATGTTCGTGCATTTCGAACCGTGGGAAGTGGTCTAAAAGTCGATGGGAGTGAACGTGACTGCTCAACCCGACTTTGAGACTTGTAAGCCGGGTAGCTCAGCCAGGTTTGACCCGGCGGTTCTGCCGACGGTCTCGCCTTCGAGGGCGGACCCTCCCCCGTGTACAGGCCGGTTTTCGTGCATTTCGAACCGTGGGAAGTGATCCAAAAGGGAATGGGGGTGAACGTGACTGCCCAACCCGGCTTTGAGACTTGTAAGCCGGGTAGCTCAGCCGGGTTGGACCCGGCGGTTCTGCCGACGGTCTCGACTTCGAGGCGGGTGCCTCCCCCGTGTACAGGCCGATTTTCATGCATTTGCAACGGTGGGAAGTTGCCCAAAAGTCGATGGGAGTGAATGTGACTGCTCAACCCGACTTCGAGACTTGTAAGCCGGGTAGCTCAGCCGGGTTTGACCCGGCGGTTCTGCCGACGGTCTCGCCTTCGAGGGGGGAGCCTCCCCCGTGTACAGGCCGATTTTCGTGCATTTCCAACGGTGGGAACAGGTTCAAAAGGGGATGGGAGTGATTGTGACTGCTCAACCCGACTCTAGGGCTTCTAACCCGGGTAGCCCGGCCGGGTTTGACCCGGCGGTTCTGCCGACGGTCTCGTCTTCGAGGCGGGTGCCACCCCCGTATACAGGCCGATTTTCATGCATTTCGAACCGTGGGAAGTGGTCCAAAAGGGAATGGGGGTGGACGTGTCTGCTCATACCGACTTTGAGACTTGTAAGCCGGGTAGCTCAGCCGGGTTTGATCCGGCGGTTCTGCCGACGGTCTCGCCTTCGAGGGGGGAGCCTCCCCCGTGTTCAGTCCGATTTCCATGCATTTCCAACCGTGGGAAGTTGCCCAAAAGGGGATGGGAGTGAATGTGACTGCTCAACCCGACTTTGGCGCTTCCGAGCCGGGTAGCTCAGCCGGGTTTGACCCGGCGGTTCTGCCGACGGTCTCGTCTTCGAGGCGGGTGCCTCCCCCGTGTACAGGCCGATTTTCATGCATTTGGAACCGTGGGAAGTGGTCCAAAAGGGAATGGGGGTGGACGTGACTGCTCATACCGACTTTGAGACTTGTAAGCCGGGTAGCTCAGCCGGGTTTGACCCGGCGGTTCTGCCGACGGTCTCGCCTTCGAGGGGGGAGCCTCCCCCGTGTTCAGTCCGATTTTCGTGCATTTCCCACGGTGGGAAATGGTATCTTTCATTACGGGGACAAGGGTCTGAAGCGGTGAAGTCAGTAACCGGCATAGTTAAGGAAAGGGTTCGAATTTTCTCAACAGTACGAAAAAAGTGAGCAGGGAAGCTAGAGAAGGTGTCAGTGAGTCCCAAACGAGTGAACCGCAAAACTTAGGGAAATGCCCGAAAGCGTTTTAAAGGGTGAAATCGGGAACGAGGAAATGATGGGAAAGTGCCTGAAAGTGCTAAATGAGTAAACAGAAAAACGAAGAAAAATGTTTGAAAAGAAGAAGTGAGTAACCAGGAAAACTTAGAAAAATGTTCAAAACGAAGAAATCAGTAACCAGGAAAACTTAGAAAAATGATCAAAAAGAAGAAATGAGTAACCAGGAAAACTTAGAAAAATGTTTAAAAAGAAGAAATCAGTAACCAGGAAAACTTAGGAAAATGTTTAAAAAGAAGAAGTGAGTAACCAGAAAAACTTAGAAAAATGTTTAAAAAGAAGAAATCAGTAACCAGAAAAACTGCGAAAAATGTTTAAAAAGAAGAAATGAGTAACCAGAAAAACTTAGAAAAATGTTTAAAAAGAAGAAATCAGTAACCAGGAAAACTTAGAAAAATGTTTAAAAAGAAGAAATCAGTAACCAGGAAAACTTAGAAAAATGTTATAAAAGAAGAAGTGAGTAACCAGAAAAACTTAGAAAAATGTTTAAAAAGAAGAAATCAGTAACCAGAAAAACTGCGAAAAATGTTTAAAAAGAAGAAATCAGTAACCAGACAAACTGCGAAAAATGTTTAAAAAGAAGAAATCAGTAACCAGGAAAACTTAGAAAAATGTTTAAAAAGAAGAAGTGAGTAACCAGAAAAACTTAGAAAAATGTTTAAAAAGAAGAAATCAGTAACCAGAAAAACTGCGAAAAATGTTTAAAAAGAAGAAATCAGTAACCAGGAAAACTTAGAAAAATGTTTAAAAAGAAGAAATCAGTAACCAGAAAAACTTAGAAAAATGTTTCAAAAGAAGAAGTGAGTAACCAGAAAAACTTAGAAAAATGTTTAAAAAGAAGAAATCAGTAACCAGGAAAACTTAGAAAAATGTTTAAAAAGAAGAAATCAGTAACCAGAAAAACTGCGAAAAATGTTTAAAAAGAAGAAATCAGTAACCAGAAAAACTGCGAAAAATGTTTAAAAAGAAGAAATCAGTAACCAGACAAACTGCGAAAAATGTTTAAAAAGAAGAAATCAGTAACCAGAAAAACTTAGAAAAATGTTTAAAAAGAAGAAATCAGTAACCAGAAAAACTGCGAAAAATGTTTAAAAAGAAGAAATCAGTAACCAGAAAAACTTAGAAAAATGTTTAAAAAGAAGAAGTGAGTAACCAGAAAAACTTAGAAAAATGTTTAAAAAGAAGAAATGAGTAACCAGGAAAACTTAGAAAAATGTTTAAAAAGAAGAAATCAGTAACCAGAAAAACTTAGAAAAATGTTTAAAAAGAAGAAATGAGTAACCAGAAAAACTTAGAAAAATGTTTAAAAAGAAGAAATCAGTAACCAGAAAAACGGCGAAAAATGTTTAAAAAGAAGAAATCAGTAACCAGAAAAACGGCGAAAAATGTTTAAAAAGAAGAAATCAGTAACCAGACAAACTGCGAAAAATGTTTAAAAAGAAGAAATCAGTAACCAGAAAAACTTAGAAAAATGTTTAAAAAGAAGAAATCAGTAACCAGGAAAACTTGGAAAAAAACACTTAGAAAAATTTTCAGCAAAGTGTGAAAAATATTCTAAGTGTCAGCGGAGGAAAATGCTGCAGCATCGGGAAAGATTCGCAAACTTACACCGAACATGTGCTCCGAAGTGCCGGAGGAATTGGGTGAATTGAGCCCGGCAAATGGCCAGCTGTCGTTTTGTGCCTGCAGCCCGAAAACTTTAACTTTGTCTGTCGCGGAAGTCCGGACCGAGAAAAATCCAAACGGTTTTGACCGGACCGAGTTCCAGACCGATGCAGTCAAATTTGGAATTCAGACCCATTCAGTGCCACTTGTAGTTTTTCCGCAGTGAGGTTGGCGGGGTACCCGGAGATATATGGGAACACGATTTTTAGAACAAAATGGCGGCGCGGGACCGTTCTGAAAGGCATCCGAAAAACGGTTCCACGGGCATAGCACTTTAATGACAGGTATGAGTGCATGCCGGAGAGCTCTTGGAAGTCGAATTTTTGACACTTTGTCAATTTTTTGACAGATTTGACAAACTCTTTCTGTCTGTTCTAAGAGTCAGTCAGAGACTTGTGCGGCGGTCTTTTGACACTATTGGAGGGCGGGCAAACCCCACGTTGACTCCGGCCGTCCCTCCACAGGCGCTCGTGTCCAAAATGAAGGCGAGAGACGCGAGTGGCCTGGTTCCCTTGGGTGTTGCCAAGAAGGCTGCGGGCTGACCGTTGCCTGAGCACTCCCTAAAGCCTCTTGTGATGAGAGCAGACCTCGCCTGCCGCACGACCGGCTCTGGGAGTCGTTGGGCCGCTATTTGTGAATAGTCTGGTCCTCCTCTGCCACCCGGACAAGCGCGATGGCTCTGCCGCCCTGCGGTGCTCGTCACCCAGGTTTGGGGAACACGATACTCGTAACAAAAATAAAAGGCGGCTCGGGACCTGCAGGCGAAAGGGGTCCCGTGGTGCTAAGCACGTCGACTTCGGGTCTCGGTGCAAGCCGGAGAGCTCACGGAAGTCTAAAGTTTTCGGCACGTGGTCGAATCTTTTCAAAGGCTTACCCGGCTCTTTCCGTCCATTCTGAGAGTAAGTCAGAGGCCGGTGCGGAGGTCTCTTGACAATCGGAGGGGGTGGTGGCCCTCCGCAGGCGCTCGTGTCGAAAATGAAGGCGAGAGACGCGAGTGGCCTGGTTCCCCTGGGTGTTGCCAGGAAGGCTGCGGGCTGACCCTTGCCTGAGCACTCCCTAAAGCCTCTTGTGATGAGAGCAGACCTCGCGCGCCGCACGACCGGCTCTGGGAGTCGTTGGGCCGCTATCTGTGAATAGTCTGGTCCTCCTCTGCCACCCGGCCAAGTGCGATGGCTCTGCCGCCCTGCGGTGCTCGTCACGCAGGTATGGGGCACACGATGCTCGTAACAGCAAATAAAGGCGGCTCGGGACCTGCAGGCGAAAGGGGTCCCGTGGTGCTTAGCACGTCGACTTCGGGTCTCGGTGCAAGCCGGAGAGCTCACGGAAGTCTAAAGTTTTCGGCACGTGGTCGAATCTTTTGAAAGGCTTACCCGGCTCTTTCCGTCCATTCTGAGAGTCAGTCAGAGGCCGGTGCGGCGGTCTATTGACGACCGGAGGCTCCCATGGGTGTTGCGATGAGGGTGGAGGGCACAGAACCTTGCCTTAGCACTCCCTAATAAAGCCTCTTGTGAAGAGAGCAGACCTCGCGCGCCGCACGACCGGCTCTGGGAGTCGTTGGGCCGCTATCTGTGAATAGTCTGGTCCTCCTCTGCCACCCGGCCAAGTGCGATGGCTCTGCCGCCCTGCGGTGCTCGTCACGCAGGTATGGGGCACACGATGCTCGTAACAGCAAATAAAGGCGGCTCGGGACCTGCAGGCGAAAGGGGTCCCGTGGTGCTTCGCACGTCGACTTCGGGTCTCGGTGCAAGCCGGAGAGCTCACGGAAGTCTAAAGTTTTCGGCACGTGGTCGAATCTTTTGAAAGGCTTACCCGGCTCTTTCCGTCCATTCTGAGAGTCAGTCAGAGGCCGGTGCGGCGGTCTATTGACGACCGGAGGCTCCCATGGGTGTTGCGATGAGGGTGGAGGGCACAGAACCTTGCCTTAGCACTCCCTAATAAAGCCTCTTGTGAAGAGAGCAGACCTCGCGCGCCGCACGACCGGCTCTGGGAGTCGTTGGGCCGCTATCTGCGAATAGTCGGGTCCTCCTCTGCCACCCGGCCAAGTGCGATGGCTCTGCCGCCCTGCGGTGCTCGTCACGCAGGTATGGGGCACACGATGCTCGTAACAGCAAATAAAGGCGGCTCGGGACCTGCAGGCGAAAGGGGTCCCGTGGTGCTTCGCACGTCGACTTCGGGTCTCGGTGCAAGCCGGAGAGCTCACGGAAGTCTAAAGTTTTCGGCACGTGGTCGAATCTTTTGAAAGGCTTACCCGGCTCTTTCCGTCCATTCTGAGAGTCAGTCAGAGGCCGGTGCGGCGGTCTATTGACGACCGGAGGCTCCCATGGGTGTTGCGATGAGGGTGGAGGGCACAGAACCTTGCCTTAGCACTCCCTAATAAAGCCTCTTGTGAAGAGAGCAGACCTCGCGCGCCGCACGACCGGCTCTGGGAGTCGTTGGGCCGCTATCTGTGAATAGTCGGGTCCTCCTCTGCCACCCGGCCAAGTGCGATGGCTCTGCCGCCCTGCGGTGCTCGTCACGCAGGTATGGGGCACACGATGCTCGTAACAGCAAATAAAGGCGGCTCGGGACCTGCAGGCGAAAGGGGTCCCGTGGTGCTTAGCACGTCGACTTCGGGTCTCGGTGCAAGCCGGAGAGCTCACGGAAGTCTAAAGTTTTCGGCACGTGGTCGAATCTTTTGAAAGGCTTACCCGGCTCTTTCCGTCCATTCTGAGAGTCAGTCAGAGGCCGGTGCGGCGGTCTATTGACGACCGGAGGCTCCCATGGGTGTTGCGATGAGGGTGGAGGGCACAGAACCTTGCCTTAGCACTCCCTAATAAAGCCTCTTGTGAAGAGAGCAGACCTCGCGCGCCGCACGACCGGCTCTGGGAGTCGTTGGGCCGCTATCTGTGAATAGTCTGGTCCTCCTCTGCCACCCGGCCAATCGCGATGGCTCTGCCGCCCTGCGGTGCTTATCACGCAGGTTTGGGGCACACGATACTCGTAACAGCAAATTAAAAATAAAGGCGGCTCGGGACCTGCAGGCGAAAGGGGTCCCGGTGCAAGCCGGAGAGCTCACGGAAGTCTAAAGTTTTCGGCACGTGGTCGAATCTTTTGAAAGGCTTACACGGCTCTTTCCGTCCATTCTGAGAGTTAAGTCAGAGGCCTGTGCGGAGGTCTCTCGACGACATGAGGAGTTGGCTAACCCTGGGTGTTGCGATGAGGGTGGAGGCCGCAGAACCTTGCCTTAGCACTCCCTAAAGCCACTTGTGATGAGAGCAGACCTCGCGTGCCGCACCACCGGCTCTGGGAGTCGTTGGGCCGCTATCTGTGAATAGTCTGGTCCTCCTCTGCCACCCGGCCAAGCGCGATGGCTCTGCCGCCCTGCGGTGCTTATCACGCAGGTTTGGGGCACAC
>NW_027310338.1:45000-77500 GCF_047496795.1 Chiloscyllium punctatum
TCAGTAACCACTGACACTTAGAATTTTTTCGAGTTGGTATAAATCAGTAACCACCGACACTTAGAATTTTTTCGAGTTGGTATAAATCAGTAACCACCGACACTTAGAATTTTTTCGAGTCGGTATAAATCAGTAACCACTGACACTTAGAATATTTTCGACTTGGTATAAATCAGTAACCACTGACACTTAGAATATTTTCGGGTCGGTACAAATCAGTAACCACCGACACTTAGAATTTTTTCGGCTCAGTAGAAATCAGTAACCAAGCGCATTTTTGAATTGGTTACTGATTTCTCCGTTCGAGTTGCGGCTGCAGTTGGCTTCAAATAGTGGTGGGGGCTTAATTATCGCCGAGGGGAGCATGTCCCGGTGGTGTGGCCGAGGATGGAGTGCCTTTTGAAGGGGGTGTTTCTGAATTTGGACCCTTTTTGAGTTGCATGGCCGGATGGGTGTGGTTTTGAAGGGTGTGTCTGTCTGGAGTGGCACCGGCGTTGGTGTGAGGCTGAGGGTGGGCGTTCGGTTCCTGGTTAGGGATAGGGAAAGGGTGAGACTTAGCTTTAGTGCTCGTGCCCCCGATTTTGGTAATGTTTGACGTCAATTTTCCAAGGAGGCGAATGCAAGGCTTCAGAGGGACTTTGAGTGTTCGGGGGCGGGGTAGCTCAGCCGGATTTGCCCCGGCGGTTCTGCGGACGGTGTTGACTTCGAGGGCGGACCGGCCCCCGTGTTCAGTCCGAATATCGTGCATTGTTAACGGCGGGAAGTGTTCCAAAAGGGAATGGGATTGAATGTGACTGCTGAAGCCGACTTTGAGACCTGTAACGCGGGTAGCTCAGCCGGATTTGACCCGGCGGTTCTGGCGACGGTCTCGCCTTCGAGGGGGGAGCGCCCCGCGTGTTCAGGCCGAATTTTGTGCATTTCCATCGGCGGGAAGAGGTCCAAACGGGAATGGGATTGAATGTGACTGCTGAAGCCGACATTGAGACCTCTAACGCGGGTAGCTCGGCCGGATTTGACCCGGCGGTTCTGCCGAAGGTCTCACCTTCGAGGGGGGAGCGTCCCGCGTGTTCAGGCCGAATATCGTGCATTGTTAACGGCGGGAAGTGTTCCAAAAGGGAATGGGATTGAATGTGACTGCTGAAGCCGACATTGAGACCTCTAACGCGGGTAGCTCGGCCGGATTTGACCCGGCGGTTCTGGCGACGGTCTCGCCTTCGAGGGGGGAGCGTCCCGCGTGTTCAGGCCGAATTTTGTGCATTTCCATCGGCGGGAAGAGGTCCAAACGGGAATGGGACTGAATGTGACTGCTGAAGCCGACATTGAGACCTCTAACGCGGGTAGCTCGGCCGGATTTGACCCGGCGGTTCTGCCGAAGGTCTCACCTTCGAGGGGGGAGCGTCCCGCGTGTTCAGGCCGAATTTTGTGCATTTCCATCGGCGGGAAGAGGTCCAAACGGGAATGGGATTGAATGTGACTGCTGAAGCCGACATTGAGACCTCTAACGCGGGTAGCTCGGCCGGATTTGACCCGGCGGTTCTGCCGAAGGTCTCACCTTCGAGGGGGGAGCGCCCACCGTGTACAGGCCGATTTTCATGCATTTCCAACCGTGGGAAGGGGTCCGAAAGGGGATGGGGGTGAACGTGACTGCTCAACCCGACTTTGAGACCTGTAACGCGGGTAGCTCAGCCGGATTTGACCCGGCGGTTCTGGCGACGGTCTCGCCTTCGAGGGGGGAGCGTCCCGCGTGTTCAGGCCGAATTTTGTGCATTTCCATCGGCGGGAAGAGGTCCAAACGGGAATGGGATTGAATGTGACTGCTGAAGCCGACATTGAGACCTCTAACGCGGGTAGCTCGGCCGGATTTGACCCGGCGGTTCTGCCGAAGGTCTCACCTTCGAGGGGGGAGCGTCCCGCGTGTTCAGGCCGAATTTTGTGCATTTCCATCGGCGGGAAGAGGTCCAAACGGGAATGGGATTGAATGTGACTGCTGAAGCCGACATTGAGACCTCTAACGCGGGTAGCTCGGCCGGATTTGACCCGGCGGTTCTGCCGAAGGTCTCACCTTCGAGGGGGGAGCGCCCACCGTGTACAGGCCGATTTTCATGCATTTCCAACCGTGGGAAGGGGTCCGAAAGGGGATGGGGGTGAACGTGACTGCTCAACCCGACTTTGAGACCTGTAACGCGGGTAGCTCAGCCGGATTTGACCCGGCGGTTCTGGCGACGGTCTCGCCTTCGAGGGGGGAGCGCCCCGCGTGTTCAGGCCGAATTTTGTGCATTTCCATCGGCGGGAAGAGGTCCAAACGGGAATGGGATTGAATGTGACTGCTGAAGCCGACATTGAGACCTCTAACGCGGGTAGCTCGGCAGGATTTGACCCGGCGGTTCTGCCGAAGGTCTCACCTTCGAGGGGGGAGCGCCCACCGTGTACAGGCCGATTTTCATGCATTTCCAACCGTGGGAAGGGGGCCGAAAGGGGATGGGGGTGAATGTGACTGCTCAACCCGACTTTGAGGCATCTAACCCGGGTAGCTCAGCCGGGTTTGACCCGGCGGTTCTGCCGACTGCCTCGCCTTCGAGGGGGGAGCGTCCCCCGTGTACAGGCCGATTTTCATGCATTTCGAACCGTGGGAAGTGGCCCAAAAGGGGATGGGGGTGAATGTGACTGCTCAACCCGACTTTGGCGCTTCCGAGCCGGGTAGCTCAGCCGGGTTTGACCCGGCGGTTCTGCCGACGGTCTCGTCTTCGAGGCGGGTGCCTCCCCCGTGTACAGGCCGATTTTCATGCATTTCGTACCGTGGGAAGTGGTCCAAAAGGGAATGGGGGTGGACGTGACTGCTCATACCGACATCGAGACTTGTAAGCCGTGTAGCTCGGCCGGGTTTGATCCGGCGGGTCTGCCGACGGTCTCGTCTTCGAGAGGGGGGCCTCCCCCGTGTACAGGCCGATTTTCGTGCATTTCCAACGGTGGGAAGAGGTTCAAAAGGGGATGGGGGTGAATGTGACTGCTCAACCCGACTCTGAGGCTTCTAACCCGGGTAGCTCGGCCGGGTTTGACCCGGCGGTTCTGCCGTCGGTCTCGCCTTCGAGAGGGGCGCCTCCCCCGTGTACAGGCCGATTTTCGTGCATTTCCAACGGTGGGAAGAGGTTCAAAAGGGGATGGGGGTGAATGTGACTGCTCAACCCGACTCTGAGGCTTCTAACCCGGGTAGCCCGGCCGGGTTTGACCCGGCGGTTCTGCCGTCGGTCTCGCCTTCGAGGGCGGAGCCTCCCCCGTGTACAGGCCGATTTTCGTGCATTTCAAACCGTGGGAAGCGGTCCAAAAGGGGATGGGAGTGAATGTGACTGCTCATACCGACCTTGGCGCTTCCGACCCGGGTAGCTCAGCCGGGTTTGACCCGGCGGTTCTGCCGACGGTCTCGCCTTCGAGGGGGGAGCGTCCCCCGTGTTCAGGCCGAATTTTGTGCATTTCGAACCGTGGGAAGTTGCCCAAAAGTCGATGGGAGTGAATGTGACTGCTCAACCCGACTTTGGCGCTTCCGAGCCGGGTAGCTCAGCCGGGTTTGACCCGGCGGTTCTGCCGACGGTTTCGTCTTCGAGGCGGGTGCCTCCCCCGTGTACAGGCCGATTTTCATGCATTTCGTACCGTGGGAAGTGGTCCAAAATGGAATAGGGGTGGACGTGACTGCTCATACCGACATTGAGACTTGTAAGCCGTGTAGCTCGGCCGGGTTTGATCCGGCGGGTCTGCCGACGGTCTCGTCTTCGAGGCGGGTGCCTCCCCCGTGTACAGGCCGATTTTCGTGCATTTCGAACCGTGGGAAGTGGTCCAAAAGGGGATGGGGGTGGACGTGACTGCTCAACCCGACTTTGAGGCTTCTAACCCGGATAGCTCGGCCGGGTTTGACCCGGCGGTTCTGCCGACGGTCTCGTCATCGAGGGGGGAGCCTCCCCCGTGTCCAGGCCGATTTTCGTGCATTTCCAACCGTGGGAAGTGGTCCAAAAGGGAATGGGGGTGGACGTGACTGCTCAACCCGGCTTTGAGACTTGTAAGCCGGGTAGCTCAGCCGGGTTTGACCCGGCGGTTCTGCCGACGGTCCCGCCTTCGAGGGCGGACCCTCCCCCGTGTACAGGCCGATTTTCGTGCATTTCCAACGGTGGGAAGAGGTCCAAAAGGGGATGGGAGTGAACGTGACTGCTCAACCCGACTCTGAGGCTTCTAACCCGGGTAGCTCGGCCGGGTTTGACCCGTCGATTCTGCCGATGGTCTCGTTTTGGAGGGGGGAGCCTCCCCCGTGTTCAGTCCGATTTTCGTGCATTTCGAACCGTGGGAAGTGGCCCAAAAGGGGATGGGAGTGAATGTGACTGCTCATACCGACTTTGGCGCTTCCGAGCCTGGTAGCTCAGCCGGGTTTGATCCAGCGGTTCTGCGGACGGTCTCGTCTTCGAGGCGGCTCCCTCCCCCGTGTACAGGCCGATTTTCATGCATTTGCAACGGTGGGAAGTTGCCCAAAAGGGGATGGGAGTGAATGTGACTGCTCAACCCGACTTCGAGACTTGTAAGCCGGGTAGCTCAGCCGGGTTTGACCCGGCGGTTCTGCCGACGGTCTCGCCTTCGAGGGGGGAGCCTCCCCCGTGTACAGGCCGATTTCCGTGCATTTCCAACGGTGGGAAGAGGTTCAAAAGGGGATGGGAGTGAATGTGACTGCTCAACCCGACTCTGAGGCTTCTAACCCGGGTAGCTCGGCCGGGTTTGATCCGGCGGTTCTGCCGACGGTCTCGTCTTCGAGGCCGGTGCCTCCCCCGTGTACAGGCCGATTTTCGTGCATTTCCAACGGTGGGAAGAGGTTCAAAAGGGGATGGGGGTGAATGCGACTGCTCAACCCGACTCTGAGGCTTCTAACCCGGGTAGCCCGGCCGGGTTTGACCCGGCGGTTCTGCCGTCGGTCTCGCCTTCGAGGGCGGAGCCTCCCCCGTGTACAGGCCGATTTTCATGCATTTGCAACGGTGGGAAGTTGCCCAAAAGTCGATGGGAGTGAATGTGACTGCTCAACCCGACTTTGAGACTTTTAAGCCGGGTAGCTCAGCCGGGTTTGACCCGGCGGTTCTGCCGACGGTCTCGCCTTCGAGGGGGGAGCCTCCCCCGTGTACAGGCCGATTTTCGTGCATTTCCAACGGTGGGAAGAGGTTCAAAAGGGGATGGGAGTGAATGTGACTGCTCAACCCGACTCTGAGGCTTCTAACCCGGGTAGCTCGGCCGGGTTTGATCCGGCGGTTCTGCCGACGGTCTCGTCTTCGAGGCGGGTGCCTCCCCCGTGTACAGGCCGATTTTCATGCATTTCGTACCGTGGGAAGCGGTCCAAAAGGGGATGGGAGTGAACGTGACTGCTCATACCGACTTTGGCGCTTCCGAGCCGGGTAGCTCAGCCGGGTTTGACCCGGCGGTTCTGCCGACGGTCTCGTCTTCGAGGCGGGTGCCTCTCCCGTGTACAGGCCGATTTTCGTGCATTTCCAACCGTGGGAAGTGGTCCAAAAGGGAATGGGGGTGGACGTGACTGCTCAACCCGGCTTTGAGACTTGTAAGCCGGGTAGCTCAGCCGGGTTTGACCCGGCGGTTCTGCCGACGGTCCCGCCTTCGAGGGCGGACCCTCCCCCGTGTACAGGCCGATTTTCGTGCATTTCCAACGGTGGGAAGAGGTCCAAAAGGGGATGGGAGTGAACGTGACTGCTCAACCCGACTCTGAGGCTTCTAACCCGGGTAGCTCGGCCGGGTTTGACCCGTCGATTCTGCCGATGGTCTCGTTTTGGAGGGGGGAGCCTCCCCCGTGTTCAGTCCGATTTTCGTGCATTTCGAACCGTGGGAAGCGGCCCAAAAGGGGATGGGAGTGAATGTGACTGCTCATACCGACTTTGGCGCTTCCGAGCCTGGTAGCTCAGCCGGGTTTGATCCGGCGGTTCTGCCGACGGTCTCGTCTTCGAGGCGGCTCCCTCCCCCGTGTACAGGCCGATTTTCATGCATTTCGTACCGTGGGAAGTGGTCCAAAAGGGAATGGGGGTGGACGTGACTGCTCATACCGACATCGAGACTTGTAAGCCGTGTAGCTCGGCCGGGTTTGATCCGTCGGGTCTGCCGACGGTCTCGTCTTCGAGAGGGGGGCCTCCCCCGTGTACAGGCCGATTTTCGTGCATTTCCAACGGTGGGAAGAGGTTCAAAAGGGGATGGGGGTGAATGTGACTGCTCAACCCGACTCTGAGGCTTCTAACCCGGGTAGCTCGGCCGGGTTTGATCCGGCGGTTCTGCCGACGGTCTCGTCTTCGAGGCCGGTGCCTCCCCCGTGTACAGGCCGATTTTCGTGCATTTCCAACGGTGGGAAGTGGTCCAAAAGGGAATGGGGGTGGACGTGTCTGCTCATACCGACTTTGAGACTTGTAAGCCGGGTAGCTCAGCCGGGTTTGTTCCGGCGGTTCTGCCGACGGTCTCGTCATCGAGGGGGGAGCCTCCCCCGTGTCCAGGCCGATTTTCATGCATTTCCAACCGTGGGAAGTGGTCCAAAAGGGAATGGGGGTGAATGTGACTGCTCATACCGACTTTGAGACTTTTAAGCCGGGTAGCTCAGCCGGGTTTGACCCGGCGGTTCTGCCGACGGCCTCGCCTTCGAGGGGGGAGCGTCCCCCGTGTTCAGGCCGAATTTTGTGCATTTCGAACCGTGGGAAGTTGCCCAAAAGTCGATGGGAGTGAATGTGACTGCTCAACCCGACTTTGAGACTTGTAAGCCGGGTAGCTCAGCCGGGTTTGACCCGGCGGTTCTGCCGACGGTCTCGTCTTCGAGGCGGGTGCCTCCCCCGTGTACAGGCCGATTTTCATGCATTTCGTACCGTGGGAAGCGGTCCAAAAGGGGATGGGAGTGAACGTGACTGCTCATACCGACTTTGGCGCTTCCGAGCCGGGTAGCTCAGCCGGGTTTGACCCGGCGGTTCTGCCGACGGTCTCGTCTTCGAGGCGGGTGCCTCTCCCGTGTACAGGCCGATTTTCGTGCATTTCCAACCGTGGGAAGTGGTCCAAAAGGGAATGGGGGTGGACGTGACTGCTCAACCCGGCTTTGAGACTTGTAAGCCGGGTAGCTCAGCCGGGTTTGACCCGGCGGTTCTGCCGACGGTCCCGCCTTCGAGGGCGGACCCTCCCCCGTGTACAGGCCGATTTTCGTGCATTTCCAACGGTGGGAAGAGGTCCAAAAGGGGATGGGAGTGAACGTGACTGCTCAACCCGACTCTGAGGCTTCTAACCCGGGTAGCTCGGCCGGGTTTGACCCGTCGATTCTGCCGATGGTCTCGTTTTGGAGGGGGGAGCCTCCCCCGTGTTCAGTCCGATTTTCGTGCATTTCGAACCGTGGGAAGCGGCCCAAAAGGGGATGGGAGTGAATGTGACTGCTCATACCGACTTTGGCGCTTCCGAGCCTGGTAGCTCAGCCGGGTTTGATCCGGCGGTTCTGCCGACGGTCTCGTCTTCGAGGCGGCTCCCTCCCCCGTGTACAGGCCGATTTTCATGCATTTCGTACCGTGGGAAGTGGTCCAAAAGGGAATGGGGGTGGACGTGACTGCTCATACCGACATCGAGACTTGTAAGCCGTGTAGCTCGGCCGGGTTTGATCCGGCGGGTCTGCCGACGGTCTCGTCTTCGAGAGGGGGGCCTCCCCCGTGTACAGGCCGATTTTCGTGCATTTCCAACGGTGGGAAGAGGTTCAAAAGGGGATGGGGGTGAATGTGACTGCTCAACCCGACTCTGAGGCTTCTAACCCGGGTAGCTCGGCCGGGTTTGATCCGGCGGTTCTGCCGACGGTCTCGTCTTCGAGGCCGGTGCCTCCCCCGTGTACAGGCCGATTTTCGTGCATTTCCAACGGTGGGAAGTGGTCCAAAAGGGAATGGGGGTGAATGTGACTGCTCATACCGACTTTGAGACTTTTAAGCCGGGTAGCTCAGCCGGGTTTGACCCGGCGGTTCTGCCGACGGCCTCGCCTTCGAGGGGGGAGCGTCCCCCGTGTTCAGGCCGAATTTTGTGCATTTCGAACCGTGGGAAGTTGCCCAAAAGTCGATGGGAGTGAATGTGACTGCTCAACCCGACTTTGAGACTTGTAAGCCGGGTAGCTCAGCCGGGTTTGACCCGGCGGTTCTGCCGACGGTCTCGTCTTCGAGGCGGGTGCCTCCCCCGTGTACAGGCCGATTTTCATGCATTTCGTACCGTGGGAAGCGGTCCAAAAGGGGATGGGAGTGAACGTGACTGCTCATACCGACTTTGGCGCTTCCGAGCCGGGTAGCTCAGCCGGGTTTGACCCGGCGGTTCTGCCGACGGTCTCGTCTTCGAGGCGGGTGCCTCTCCCGTGTACAGGCCGATTTTCGTGCATTTCCAACCGTGGGAAGTGGTCCAAAAGGGAATGGGGGTGGACGTGACTGCTCAACCCGGCTTTGAGACTTGTAAGCCGGGTAGCTCAGCCGGGTTTGACCCGGCGGTTCTGCCGACGGTCCCGCCTTCGAGGGCGGACCCTCCCCCGTGTACAGGCCGATTTTCGTGCATTTCCAACGGTGGGAAGAGGTCCAAAAGGGGATGGGAGTGAACGTGACTGCTCAACCCGACTCTGAGGCTTCTAACCCGGGTAGCTCGGCCGGGTTTGACCCGTCGATTCTGCCGATGGTCTCGTTTTGGAGGGGGGAGCCTCCCCCGTGTTCAGTCCGATTTTCGTGCATTTCGAACCGTGGGAAGCGGCCCAAAAGGGGATGGGAGTGAATGTGACTGCTCATACCGACTTTGGCGCTTCCGAGCCTGGTAGCTCAGCCGGGTTTGACCCGGCGGTTCTGCCGACGGTCTCGTCTTCGAGGCGGGTGCCTCCCCCGTGTACAGGCCGATTTTCATGCATTTCGTACCGTGGGAAGCGGTCCAAAAGGGGATGGGAGTGAACGTGACTGCTCATACCGACTTTGGCGCTTCCGAGCCGGGTAGCTCAGCCGGGTTTGACCCGGCGGTTCTGCCGACGGTCTCGTCTTCGAGGCGGGTGCCTCTCCCGTGTACAGGCCGATTTTCGTGCATTTCCAACCGTGGGAAGTGGTCCAAAAGGGAATGGGGGTGGACGTGACTGCTCAACCCGGCTTTGAGACTTGTAAGCCGGGTAGCTCAGCCGGGTTTGACCCGGCGGTTCTGCCGACGGTCCCGCCTTCGAGGGCGGACCCTCCCCCGTGTACAGGCCGATTTTCGTGCATTTCCAACGGTGGGAAGAGGTCCAAAAGGGGATGGGAGTGAACGTGACTGCTCAACCCGACTCTGAGGCTTCTAACCCGGGTAGCTCGGCCGGGTTTGACCCGTCGATTCTGCCGATGGTCTCGTTTTGGAGGGGGGAGCCTCCCCCGTGTTCAGTCCGATTTTCGTGCATTTCGAACCGTGGGAAGCGGCCCAAAAGGGGATGGGAGTGAATGTGACTGCTCATACCGACTTTGGCGCTTCCGAGCCTGGTAGCTCAGCCGGGTTTGATCCGGCGGTTCTGCCGACGGTCTCGTCTTCGAGGCGGCTCCCTCCCCCGTGTACAGGCCGATTTTCATGCATTTCGTACCGTGGGAAGTGGTCCAAAAGGGAATGGGGGTGGACGTGACTGCTCATACCGACATCGAGACTTGTAAGCCGTGTAGCTCGGCCGGGTTTGATCCGGCGGGTCTGCCGACGGTCTCGTCTTCGAGAGGGGGGCCTCCCCCGTGTACAGGCCGATTTTCGTGCATTTCCAACGGTGGGAAGAGGTTCAAAAGGGGATGGGAGTGAATGTGACTGCTCAACCCGACTCTGAGGCTTCTAACCCGGGTAGCTCGGCCGGGTTTGATCCGGCGGTTCTGCCGACGGTCTCGTCTTCGAGGCCGGTGCCTCCCCCGTGTACAGGCCGATTTTCGTGCATTTCCAACGGTGGGAAGTGGTCCAAAAGGGAATGGGGGTGGACGTGTCTGCTCATACCGACTTTGAGACTTGTAAGCCGGGTAGCTCAGCCGGGTTTGTTCCGGCGGTTCTGCCGACGGTCTCGTCATCGAGGGGGGAGCCTCCCCCGTGTCCAGGCCGATTTTCATGCATTTCCAACCGTGGGAAGTGGTCCAAAAGGGAATGGGGGTGAATGTGACTGCTCATACCGACTTTGAGACTTTTAAGCCGGGTAGCTCAGCCGGGTTTGACCCGGCGGTTCTGCCGACGGCCTCGCCTTCGAGGGGGGAGCGTCCCCCGTGTTCAGGCCGAATTTTGTGCATTTCGAACCGTGGGAAGTTGCCCAAAAGTCGATGGGAGTGAATGTGACTGCTCAACCCGACTTTGAGACTTGTAAGCCGGGTAGCTCAGCCGGGTTTGACCCGGCGGTTCTGCCGACGGTCTCGTCTTCGAGGCGGGTGCCTCCCCCGTGTACAGGCCGATTTTCATGCATTTCGTACCGTGGGAAGCGGTCCAAAAGGGGATGGGAGTGAACGTGACTGCTCATACCGACTTTGGCGCTTCCGAGCCGGGTAGCTCAGCCGGGTTTGACCCGGCGGTTCTGCCGACGGTCTCGTCTTCGAGGCGGGTGCCTCTCCCGTGTACAGGCCGATTTTCGTGCATTTCCAACCGTGGGAAGTGGTCCAAAAGGGAATGGGGGTGGACGTGACTGCTCAACCCGGCTTTGAGACTTGTAAGCCGGGTAGCTCAGCCGGGTTTGACCCGGCGGTTCTGCCGACGGTCCCGCCTTCGAGGGCGGACCCTCCCCCGTGTACAGGCCGATTTTCGTGCATTTCCAACGGTGGGAAGAGGTCCAAAAGGGGATGGGAGTGAACGTGACTGCTCAACCCGACTCTGAGGCTTCTAACCCGGGTAGCTCGGCCGGGTTTGACCCGTCGATTCTGCCGATGGTCTCGTTTTGGAGGGGGGAGCCTCCCCCGTGTTCAGTCCGATTTTCGTGCATTTCGAACCGTGGGAAGCGGCCCAAAAGGGGATGGGAGTGAATGTGACTGCTCATACCGACTTTGGCGCTTCCGAGCCTGGTAGCTCAGCCGGGTTTGATCCGGCGGTTCTGCCGACGGTCTCGTCTTCGAGGCGGCTCCCTCCCCCGTGTACAGGCCGATTTTCATGCATTTGCAACGGTGGGAAGTTGCCCAAAAGGGGATGGGAGTGAATGTGACTGCTCAACCCGACTTCGAGACTTGTAAGCCGGGTAGCTCAGCCGGGTTTGACCCGGCGGTTCTGCCGACGGTCTCGCCTTCGAGGGGGGAGCCTCCCCCGTGTACAGGCCGATTTCCGTGCATTTCCAACGGTGGGAAGAGGTTCAAAAGGGGATGGGAGTGAATGTGACTGCTCAACCCGACTCTGAGGCTTCTAACCCGGGTAGCTCGGCCGGGTTTGATCCGGCGGTTCTGCCGACGGTCTCGTCTTCGAGGCCGGTGCCTCCCCCGTGTACAGGCCGATTTTCGTGCATTTCCAACGGTGGGAAGAGGTTCAAAAGGGGATGGGGGTGAATGCGACTGCTCAACCCGACTCTGAGGCTTCTAACCCGGGTAGCCCGGCCGGGTTTGACCCGGCGGTTCTGCCGTCGGTCTCGCCTTCGAGGGCGGAGCCTCCCCCGTGTACAGGCCGATTTTCATGCATTTGCAACGGTGGGAAGTTGCCCAAAAGTCGATGGGAGTGAATGTGACTGCTCAACCCGACTTTGAGACTTTTAAGCCGGGTAGCTCAGCCGGGTTTGACCCGGCGGTTCTGCCGACGGTCTCGCCTTCGAGGGGGGAGCCTCCCCCGTGTACAGGCCGATTTTCGTGCATTTCCAACGGTGGGAAGAGGTTCAAAAGGGGATGGGAGTGAATGTGACTGCTCAACCCGACTCTGAGGCTTCTAACCCGGGTAGCTCGGCCGGGTTTGATCCGGCGGTTCTGCCGACGGTCTCGTCTTCGAGGCCGGTGCCTCCCCCGTGTACAGGCCGATTTTCGTGCATTTCCAACGGTGGGAAGTGGTCCAAAAGGGAATGGGGGTGGACGTGTCTGCTCATACCGACTTTGAGACTTGTAAGCCGGGTAGCTCAGCCGGGTTTGTTCCGGCGGTTCTGCCGACGGTCTCGTCATCGAGGGGGGAGCCTCCCCCGTGTCCAGGCCGATTTTCATGCATTTCCAACCGTGGGAAGTGGTCCAAAAGGGAATGGGGGTGAATGTGACTGCTCATACCGACTTTGAGACTTTTAAGCCGGGTAGCTCAGCCGGGTTTGACCCGGCGGTTCTGCCGACGGTCTCGCCTTCGAGGGGGGAGCGTCCCCCGTGTTCAGGCCGAATTTTGTGCATTTCGAACCGTGGGAAGTTGCCCAAAAGTCGATGGGAGTGAATGTGACTGCTCAACCCGACTTTGAGACTTGTAAGCCGGGTAGCTCAGCCGGGTTTGACCCGGCGGTTCTGCCGACGGTCTCGTCTTCGAGGCGGGTGCCTCCCCCGTGTACAGGCCGATTTTCATGCATTTCGTACCGTGGGAAGCGGTCCAAAAGGGGATGGGAGTGAACGTGACTGCTCAACCCGACTTTGGCGCTTCCGAGCCGGGTAGCTCAGCCGGGTTTGACCCGGCGGGTCTGCCGACGGTCTCGCCTTCGAGGGGGGAGCGTCCCCCGTGTTCAGGCCGAATCTTGTGCATTTCGAACCGTGGGAAGTTGCCCAAAAGTCGATGGGAGTGAATGTGACTGCTCAACCCGACTTTGAGACTTGTAAGCCGGGTAGCTCAGCCGGGTTTGACCCGGCGGTTCTGCCGACGGTCTCGTCTTCGAGGGCGGACCCTCCCCCGTGTACAGGCCGATTTTCGTGCATTTCCAACGGTGGGAAGAGGTCCAAAAGGGGATGGGAGTGAACGTGACTGCTCAACCCGACTCTGAGGCTTCTAACCCGGGTAGCTCGGCCGGGTTTGACCCGTCGATTCTGCCGATGGTCTCGTTTTGGAGGGGGGAGCCTCCCCCGTGTTCAGTCCGATTTTCGTGCATTTCGAACCGTGGGAAGCGGCCCAAAAGGGGATGGGAGTGAATGTGACTGCTCATACCGACTTTGGCGCTTCCGAGCCTGGTAGCTCAGCCGGGTTTGATCCGGCGGTTCTGCCGACGGTCTCGTCTTCGAGGCGGCTCCCTCCCCCGTGTACAGGCCGATTTTCATGCATTTCGTACCGTGGGAAGTGGTCCAAAAGGGAATGGGGGTGGACGTGACTGCTCATACCGACATCGAGACTTGTAAGCCGTGTAGCTCGGCCGGGTTTGATCCGGCGGGTCTGCCGACGGTCTCGTCTTCGAGAGGGGGGCCTCCCCCGTGTACAGGCCGATTTTCGTGCATTTCCAACGGTGGGAAGAGGTTCAAAAGGGGATGGGGGTGAATGTGACTGCTCAACCCGACTCTGAGGCTTCTAACCCGGGTAGCTCGGCCGGGTTTGATCCGGCGGTTCTGCCGACGGTCTCGTCTTCGAGGCCGGTGCCTCCCCCGTGTACAGGCCGATTTTCGTGCATTTCCAACGGTGGGAAGTGGTCCAAAAGGGAATGGGGGTGAATGTGACTGCTCATACCGACTTTGAGACTTTTAAGCCGGGTAGCTCAGCCGGGTTTGACCCGGCGGTTCTGCCGACGGCCTCGCCTTCGAGGGGGGAGCGTCCCCCGTGTTCAGGCCGAATTTTGTGCATTTCGAACCGTGGGAAGTTGCCCAAAAGTCGATGGGAGTGAATGTGACTGCTCAACCCGACTTTGAGACTTGTAAGCCGGGTAGCTCAGCCGGGTTTGACCCGGCGGTTCTGCCGACGGTCTCGTCTTCGAGGCGGGTGCCTCCCCCGTGTACAGGCCGATTTTCATGCATTTCGTACCGTGGGAAGCGGTCCAAAAGGGGATGGGAGTGAACGTGACTGCTCATACCGACTTTGGCGCTTCCGAGCCGGGTAGCTCAGCCGGGTTTGACCCGGCGGTTCTGCCGACGGTCTCGTCTTCGAGGCGGGTGCCTCTCCCGTGTACAGGCCGATTTTCGTGCATTTCCAACCGTGGGAAGTGGTCCAAAAGGGAATGGGGGTGGACGTGACTGCTCAACCCGGCTTTGAGACTTGTAAGCCGGGTAGCTCAGCCGGGTTTGACCCGGCGGTTCTGCCGACGGTCCCGCCTTCGAGGGCGGACCCTCCCCCGTGTACAGGCCGATTTTCGTGCATTTCCAACGGTGGGAAGAGGTCCAAAAGGGGATGGGAGTGAACGTGACTGCTCAACCCGACTCTGAGGCTTCTAACCCGGGTAGCTCGGCCGGGTTTGACCCGTCGATTCTGCCGATGGTCTCGTTTTGGAGGGGGGAGCCTCCCCCGTGTTCAGTCCGATTTTCGTGCATTTCGAACCGTGGGAAGCGGCCCAAAAGGGGATGGGAGTGAATGTGACTGCTCATACCGACTTTGGCGCTTCCGAGCCTGGTAGCTCAGCCGGGTTTGACCCGGCGGTTCTGCCGACGGTCTCGTCTTCGAGGCGGGTGCCTCCCCCGTGTACAGGCCGATTTTCATGCATTTCGTACCGTGGGAAGCGGTCCAAAAGGGGATGGGAGTGAACGTGACTGCTCATACCGACTTTGGCGCTTCCGAGCCGGGTAGCTCAGCCGGGTTTGACCCGGCGGTTCTGCCGACGGTCTCGTCTTCGAGGCGGGTGCCTCTCCCGTGTACAGGCCGATTTTCGTGCATTTCCAACCGTGGGAAGTGGTCCAAAAGGGAATGGGGGTGGACGTGACTGCTCAACCCGGCTTTGAGACTTGTAAGCCGGGTAGCTCAGCCGGGTTTGACCCGGCGGTTCTGCCGACGGTCCCGCCTTCGAGGGCGGACCCTCCCCCGTGTACAGGCCGATTTTCGTGCATTTCCAACGGTGGGAAGAGGTCCAAAAGGGGATGGGAGTGAACGTGACTGCTCAACCCGACTCTGAGGCTTCTAACCCGGGTAGCTCGGCCGGGTTTGACCCGTCGATTCTGCCGATGGTCTCGTTTTGGAGGGGGGAGCCTCCCCCGTGTTCAGTCCGATTTTCGTGCATTTCGAACCGTGGGAAGCGGCCCAAAAGGGGATGGGAGTGAATGTGACTGCTCATACCGACTTTGGCGCTTCCGAGCCTGGTAGCTCAGCCGGGTTTGATCCGGCGGTTCTGCCGACGGTCTCGTCTTCGAGGCGGCTCCCTCCCCCGTGTACAGGCCGATTTTCATGCATTTCGTACCGTGGGAAGTGGTCCAAAAGGGAATGGGGGTGGACGTGACTGCTCATACCGACATCGAGACTTGTAAGCCGTGTAGCTCGGCCGGGTTTGATCCGGCGGGTCTGCCGACGGTCTCGTCTTCGAGAGGGGGGCCTCCCCCGTGTACAGGCCGATTTTCGTGCATTTCCAACGGTGGGAAGAGGTTCAAAAGGGGATGGGAGTGAATGTGACTGCTCAACCCGACTCTGAGGCTTCTAACCCGGGTAGCTCGGCCGGGTTTGATCCGGCGGTTCTGCCGACGGTCTCGTCTTCGAGGCCGGTGCCTCCCCCGTGTACAGGCCGATTTTCGTGCATTTCCAACGGTGGGAAGTGGTCCAAAAGGGAATGGGGGTGGACGTGTCTGCTCATACCGACTTTGAGACTTGTAAGCCGGGTAGCTCAGCCGGGTTTGTTCCGGCGGTTCTGCCGACGGTCTCGTCATCGAGGGGGGAGCCTCCCCCGTGTCCAGGCCGATTTTCATGCATTTCCAACCGTGGGAAGTGGTCCAAAAGGGAATGGGGGTGAATGTGACTGCTCATACCGACTTTGAGACTTTTAAGCCGGGTAGCTCAGCCGGGTTTGACCCGGCGGTTCTGCCGACGGCCTCGCCTTCGAGGGGGGAGCGTCCCCCGTGTTCAGGCCGAATTTTGTGCATTTCGAACCGTGGGAAGTTGCCCAAAAGTCGATGGGAGTGAATGTGACTGCTCAACCCGACTTTGAGACTTGTAAGCCGGGTAGCTCAGCCGGGTTTGACCCGGCGGTTCTGCCGACGGTCTCGTCTTCGAGGCGGGTGCCTCCCCCGTGTACAGGCCGATTTTCATGCATTTCGTACCGTGGGAAGCGGTCCAAAAGGGGATGGGAGTGAACGTGACTGCTCATACCGACTTTGGCGCTTCCGAGCCGGGTAGCTCAGCCGGGTTTGACCCGGCGGTTCTGCCGACGGTCTCGTCTTCGAGGCGGGTGCCTCTCCCGTGTACAGGCCGATTTTCGTGCATTTCCAACCGTGGGAAGTGGTCCAAAAGGGAATGGGGGTGGACGTGACTGCTCAACCCGGCTTTGAGACTTGTAAGCCGGGTAGCTCAGCCGGGTTTGACCCGGCGGTTCTGCCGACGGTCCCGCCTTCGAGGGCGGACCCTCCCCCGTGTACAGGCCGATTTTCGTGCATTTCCAACGGTGGGAAGAGGTCCAAAAGGGGATGGGAGTGAACGTGACTGCTCAACCCGACTCTGAGGCTTCTAACCCGGGTAGCTCGGCCGGGTTTGACCCGTCGATTCTGCCGATGGTCTCGTTTTGGAGGGGGGAGCCTCCCCCGTGTTCAGTCCGATTTTCGTGCATTTCGAACCGTGGGAAGCGGCCCAAAAGGGGATGGGAGTGAATGTGACTGCTCATACCGACTTTGGCGCTTCCGAGCCTGGTAGCTCAGCCGGGTTTGATCCGGCGGTTCTGCCGACGGTCTCGTCTTCGAGGCGGCTCCCTCCCCCGTGTACAGGCCGATTTTCATGCATTTCGTACCGTGGGAAGTGGTCCAAAAGGGAATGGGGGTGGACGTGACTGCTCATACCGACATCGAGACTTGTAAGCCGTGTAGCTCGGCCGGGTTTGATCCGGCGGGTCTGCCGACGGTCTCGTCTTCGAGAGGGGGGCCTCCCCCGTGTACAGGCCGATTTTCGTGCATTTCCAACGGTGGGAAGAGGTTCAAAAGGGGATGGGGGTGAATGTGACTGCTCAACCCGACTCTGAGGCTTCTAACCCGGGTAGCTCGGCCGGGTTTGATCCGGCGGTTCTGCCGACGGTCTCGTCTTCGAGGCCGGTGCCTCCCCCGTGTACAGGCCGATTTTCGTGCATTTCCAACGGTGGGAAGTGGTCCAAAAGGGAATGGGGGTGAATGTGACTGCTCATACCGACTTTGAGACTTTTAAGCCGGGTAGCTCAGCCGGGTTTGACCCGGCGGTTCTGCCGACGGCCTCGCCTTCGAGGGGGGAGCGTCCCCCGTGTTCAGGCCGAATTTTGTGCATTTCGAACCGTGGGAAGTTGCCCAAAAGTCGATGGGAGTGAATGTGACTGCTCAACCCGACTTTGAGACTTGTAAGCCGGGTAGCTCAGCCGGGTTTGACCCGGCGGTTCTGCCGACGGTCTCGTCTTCGAGGCGGGTGCCTCCCCCGTGTACAGGCCGATTTTCATGCATTTCGTACCGTGGGAAGCGGTCCAAAAGGGGATGGGAGTGAACGTGACTGCTCATACCGACTTTGGCGCTTCCGAGCCGGGTAGCTCAGCCGGGTTTGACCCGGCGGTTCTGCCGACGGTCTCGTCTTCGAGGCGGGTGCCTCTCCCGTGTACAGGCCGATTTTCGTGCATTTCCAACCGTGGGAAGTGGTCCAAAAGGGAATGGGGGTGGACGTGACTGCTCAACCCGGCTTTGAGACTTGTAAGCCGGGTAGCTCAGCCGGGTTTGACCCGGCGGTTCTGCCGACGGTCCCGCCTTCGAGGGCGGACCCTCCCCCGTGTACAGGCCGATTTTCGTGCATTTCCAACGGTGGGAAGAGGTCCAAAAGGGGATGGGAGTGAACGTGACTGCTCAACCCGACTCTGAGGCTTCTAACCCGGGTAGCTCGGCCGGGTTTGACCCGTCGATTCTGCCGATGGTCTCGTTTTGGAGGGGGGAGCCTCCCCCGTGTTCAGTCCGATTTTCGTGCATTTCGAACCGTGGGAAGCGGCCCAAAAGGGGATGGGAGTGAATGTGACTGCTCATACCGACTTTGGCGCTTCCGAGCCTGGTAGCTCAGCCGGGTTTGACCCGGCGGTTCTGCCGACGGTCTCGTCTTCGAGGCGGGTGCCTCCCCCGTGTACAGGCCGATTTTCATGCATTTCGTACCGTGGGAAGCGGTCCAAAAGGGGATGGGAGTGAACGTGACTGCTCATACCGACTTTGGCGCTTCCGAGCCGGGTAGCTCAGCCGGGTTTGACCCGGCGGTTCTGCCGACGGTCTCGTCTTCGAGGCGGGTGCCTCTCCCGTGTACAGGCCGATTTTCGTGCATTTCCAACCGTGGGAAGTGGTCCAAAAGGGAATGGGGGTGGACGTGACTGCTCAACCCGGCTTTGAGACTTGTAAGCCGGGTAGCTCAGCCGGGTTTGACCCGGCGGTTCTGCCGACGGTCCCGCCTTCGAGGGCGGACCCTCCCCCGTGTACAGGCCGATTTTCGTGCATTTCCAACGGTGGGAAGAGGTCCAAAAGGGGATGGGAGTGAACGTGACTGCTCAACCCGACTCTGAGGCTTCTAACCCGGGTAGCTCGGCCGGGTTTGACCCGTCGATTCTGCCGATGGTCTCGTTTTGGAGGGGGGAGCCTCCCCCGTGTTCAGTCCGATTTTCGTGCATTTCGAACCGTGGGAAGCGGCCCAAAAGGGGATGGGAGTGAATGTGACTGCTCATACCGACTTTGGCGCTTCCGAGCCTGGTAGCTCAGCCGGGTTTGATCCGGCGGTTCTGCCGACGGTCTCGTCTTCGAGGCGGCTCCCTCCCCCGTGTACAGGCCGATTTTCATGCATTTCGTACCGTGGGAAGTGGTCCAAAAGGGAATGGGGGTGGACGTGACTGCTCATACCGACATCGAGACTTGTAAGCCGTGTAGCTCGGCCGGGTTTGATCCGGCGGGTCTGCCGACGGTCTCGTCTTCGAGAGGGGGGCCTCCCCCGTGTACAGGCCGATTTTCGTGCATTTCCAACGGTGGGAAGAGGTTCAAAAGGGGATGGGAGTGAATGTGACTGCTCAACCCGACTCTGAGGCTTCTAACCCGGGTAGCTCGGCCGGGTTTGATCCGGCGGTTCTGCCGACGGTCTCGTCTTCGAGGCCGGTGCCTCCCCCGTGTACAGGCCGATTTTCGTGCATTTCCAACGGTGGGAAGTGGTCCAAAAGGGAATGGGGGTGGACGTGTCTGCTCATACCGACTTTGAGACTTGTAAGCCGGGTAGCTCAGCCGGGTTTGTTCCGGCGGTTCTGCCGACGGTCTCGTCATCGAGGGGGGAGCCTCCCCCGTGTCCAGGCCGATTTTCATGCATTTCCAACCGTGGGAAGTGGTCCAAAAGGGAATGGGGGTGAATGTGACTGCTCATACCGACTTTGAGACTTTTAAGCCGGGTAGCTCAGCCGGGTTTGACCCGGCGGTTCTGCCGACGGCCTCGCCTTCGAGGGGGGAGCGTCCCCCGTGTTCAGGCCGAATTTTGTGCATTTCGAACCGTGGGAAGTTGCCCAAAAGTCGATGGGAGTGAATGTGACTGCTCAACCCGACTTTGAGACTTGTAAGCCGGGTAGCTCAGCCGGGTTTGACCCGGCGGTTCTGCCGACGGTCTCGTCTTCGAGGCGGGTGCCTCCCCCGTGTACAGGCCGATTTTCATGCATTTCGTACCGTGGGAAGCGGTCCAAAAGGGGATGGGAGTGAACGTGACTGCTCATACCGACTTTGGCGCTTCCGAGCCGGGTAGCTCAGCCGGGTTTGACCCGGCGGTTCTGCCGACGGTCTCGTCTTCGAGGCGGGTGCCTCTCCCGTGTACAGGCCGATTTTCGTGCATTTCCAACCGTGGGAAGTGGTCCAAAAGGGAATGGGGGTGGACGTGACTGCTCAACCCGGCTTTGAGACTTGTAAGCCGGGTAGCTCAGCCGGGTTTGACCCGGCGGTTCTGCCGACGGTCCCGCCTTCGAGGGCGGACCCTCCCCCGTGTACAGGCCGATTTTCGTGCATTTCCAACGGTGGGAAGAGGTCCAAAAGGGGATGGGAGTGAACGTGACTGCTCAACCCGACTCTGAGGCTTCTAACCCGGGTAGCTCGGCCGGGTTTGACCCGTCGATTCTGCCGATGGTCTCGTTTTGGAGGGGGGAGCCTCCCCCGTGTTCAGTCCGATTTTCGTGCATTTCGAACCGTGGGAAGCGGCCCAAAAGGGGATGGGAGTGAATGTGACTGCTCATACCGACTTTGGCGCTTCCGAGCCTGGTAGCTCAGCCGGGTTTGATCCGGCGGTTCTGCCGACGGTCTCGTCTTCGAGGCGGCTCCCTCCCCCGTGTACAGGCCGATTTTCATGCATTTGCAACGGTGGGAAGTTGCCCAAAAGGGGATGGGAGTGAATGTGACTGCTCAACCCGACTTCGAGACTTGTAAGCCGGGTAGCTCAGCCGGGTTTGACCCGGCGGTTCTGCCGACGGTCTCGCCTTCGAGGGGGGAGCCTCCCCCGTGTACAGGCCGATTTCCGTGCATTTCCAACGGTGGGAAGAGGTTCAAAAGGGGATGGGAGTGAATGTGACTGCTCAACCCGACTCTGAGGCTTCTAACCCGGGTAGCTCGGCCGGGTTTGATCCGGCGGTTCTGCCGACGGTCTCGTCTTCGAGGCCGGTGCCTCCCCCGTGTACAGGCCGATTTTCGTGCATTTCCAACGGTGGGAAGAGGTTCAAAAGGGGATGGGGGTGAATGCGACTGCTCAACCCGACTCTGAGGCTTCTAACCCGGGTAGCCCGGCCGGGTTTGACCCGGCGGTTCTGCCGTCGGTCTCGCCTTCGAGGGCGGAGCCTCCCCCGTGTACAGGCCGATTTTCATGCATTTGCAACGGTGGGAAGTTGCCCAAAAGTCGATGGGAGTGAATGTGACTGCTCAACCCGACTTTGAGACTTTTAAGCCGGGTAGCTCAGCCGGGTTTGACCCGGCGGTTCTGCCGACGGTCTCGCCTTCGAGGGGGGAGCCTCCCCCGTGTACAGGCCGATTTTCGTGCATTTCCAACGGTGGGAAGAGGTTCAAAAGGGGATGGGAGTGAATGTGACTGCTCAACCCGACTCTGAGGCTTCTAACCCGGGTAGCTCGGCCGGGTTTGATCCGGCGGTTCTGCCGACGGTCTCGTCTTCGAGGCCGGTGCCTCCCCCGTGTACAGGCCGATTTTCGTGCATTTCCAACGGTGGGAAGTGGTCCAAAAGGGAATGGGGGTGGACGTGTCTGCTCATACCGACTTTGAGACTTGTAAGCCGGGTAGCTCAGCCGGGTTTGTTCCGGCGGTTCTGCCGACGGTCTCGTCATCGAGGGGGGAGCCTCCCCCGTGTCCAGGCCGATTTTCATGCATTTCCAACCGTGGGAAGTGGTCCAAAAGGGAATGGGGGTGAATGTGACTGCTCATACCGACTTTGAGACTTTTAAGCCGGGTAGCTCAGCCGGGTTTGACCCGGCGGTTCTGCCGACGGTCTCGCCTTCGAGGGGGGAGCGTCCCCCGTGTTCAGGCCGAATTTTGTGCATTTCGAACCGTGGGAAGTTGCCCAAAAGTCGATGGGAGTGAATGTGACTGCTCAACCCGACTTTGAGACTTGTAAGCCGGGTAGCTCAGCCGGGTTTGACCCGGCGGTTCTGCCGACGGTCTCGTCTTCGAGGCGGGTGCCTCCCCCGTGTACAGGCCGATTTTCATGCATTTCGTACCGTGGGAAGCGGTCCAAAAGGGGATGGGAGTGAACGTGACTGCTCAACCCGACTTTGGCGCTTCCGAGCCGGGTAGCTCAGCCGGGTTTGACCCGGCGGGTCTGCCGACGGTCTCGCCTTCGAGGGGGGAGCGTCCCCCGTGTTCAGGCCGAATCTTGTGCATTTCGAACCGTGGGAAGTTGCCCAAAAGTCGATGGGAGTGAATGTGACTGCTCAACCCGACTTTGAGACTTGTAAGCCGGGTAGCTCAGCCGGGTTTGACCCGGCGGTTCTGCCGACGGTCTCGTCTTCGAGGCGGATGCCACCCCCGTGTACAGGCCGATTTTCGTGCATTTCCAACCGTGGGAAGTGGTCTAAAAGTCGATGGGAGTGAACGTGACTGCTCAACCCGACTCTGAGGCTTCTAACCCGGGTAGCTCGGCCGGGTTTGACCCGGCGGTTCTGCCGACGGTCTCGTCTTCGAGGCGGGTGCCTCCCCCGTGTACAGGCCGATTGTCGTGCATTTCGAACCGTGGGAAGTGGTCTAAAAGTCGATGGGAGTGAACGTGACTGCTCAACCCGACTTTGAGACTTGTAAGCCGGGTAGCTCAGCCAGGTTTGACCCGGCGGTTCTGCCGACGGTCTCGCCTTCGAGGGCGGACCCTCCCCCGTGTACAGGCCGATTTTCGTGCATTTCGAACCGTGGGAAGTGGTCTAAAAGTCGATGGGAGTGAACGTGACTGCTCAACCCGACTTTGAGACCTGTAACGCGGGTAGCTCAGCCGGATTTGACCCGGCGGTTCTGGCGACGGTCTCGCCTTCGAGGGGGGAGCGTCCCCCGTGTTCAGGCCGAATTTTGTGCATTTCGAACCGTGGGAAGTTGCCCAAAAGTCGATGGGAGTGAATGTGACTGCTCAACCCGACTTTGGCGCTTCCGAGCCGGGTAGCTCAGCCGGGTTTGACCCGGCGGTTCTGCCGACGGTCTCGTCTTCGAGGAGGGTGCCTCCCCCGTGTACAGGCCGATTTTCATGCATTTCGTACCGTGGGAAGTGGTCCAAAAGGGAATAGGGGTGGACGTGACTGCTCATACCGACATTGAGACTTGTAAGCCGTGTAGCTCGGCCGGGTTTGATCCGGCGGGTCTGCCGACGGTCTCGTCTTCGAGGCGGGTGCCTCCCCCGTGTACAGGCCGATTTTCGTGCATTTCGAACCGTGGGAAGTGGTCCAAAAGGGGATGGGGGTGGACGTGACTGCTCAACCCGACTTTGAGGCTTCTAACCCGGGTAGCTCAGCCGGGTTTGACCCGGCGGTTCTGCCGACGGTCTCGCCTTCGAGGGGGGAGCCTCCCCCGTGTACAGGCCGATTTTCGTGCATTTCGAACCGTGGGAAGTGGCCCAAAAGGGGATGGGAGTGAATGTGACTGATCAACCCGACTTTGGCGCTTCCGAGCCGGGTAGCTCAGCCGGGTTTGACCCGGCGGTTCTGCCGACGGTCTCGTCTTCGAGGCGGGTGCCTCCCCCGTGTACAGGCCGATTTTCATGCATTTCGTACCGTGGGAAGTGGTCCAAAAGGGAATGGGGGTGGACGTGACTGCTCATACCGACATCGAGACTTGTAAGCCGTGTAGCTCGGCCGGGTTTGATCCGGCGGGTCTGCCGACGGTCTCGTCTTCGAGAGGGGGGCCTCCCCCGTGTACAGGCCGATTTTCGTGCATTTCCAACGGTGGGAAGAGGTTCAAAAGGGGATGGGGGTGAATGTGACTGCTCAACCCGACTCTGAGGCTTCTAACCCGGGTAGCTCGGCCGGGTTTGATCCGGCGGTTCTGCCGACGGTCTCGTCTTCGAGGCCGGTGCCTCCCCCGTGTACAGGCCGATTTTCGTGCATTTCCAACGGTGGGAAGTGGTCCAAAAGGGAATGGGGGTGAATGTGACTGCTCATACCGACTTTGAGACTTTTAAGCCGGGTAGCTCAGCCGGGTTTGACCCGGCGGTTCTGCCGACGGTCTCGCCTTCGAGGGGGGAGCGTCCCCCGTGTTCAGGCCGAATTTTGTGCATTTCGAACCGTGGGAAGTTGCCCAAAAGTCGATGGGAGTGAATGTGACTGCTCAACCCGACTTTGAGACTTGTAAGCCGGGTAGCTCAGCCGGGTTTGACCCGGCGGTTCTGCCGACGGTCTCGTCTTCGAGGCGGGTGCCTCCCCCGTGTACAGGCCGATTTTCATGCATTTCGTACCGTGGGAAGCGGTCCAAAAGGGGATGGGAGTGAACGTGACTGCTCATACCGACTTTGGCGCTTCCGAGCCGGGTAGCTCAGCCGGGTTTGACCCGGCGGGTCTGCCGACGGTCTCGCCTTCGAGGGGGGAGCGTCCCCCGTGTTCAGGCCGAATCTTGTGCATTTCGAACCGTGGGAAGTTGCCCAAAAGTCGATGGGAGTGAATGTGACTGCTCAACCCGACTTTGGCGCTTCCGAGCCGGGTAGCTCAGCCGGGTTTGACCCGGCGGTTCTGCCGACGGTCTCGTCTTCGAGGCCGGTGCCTCCCCCGTGTACAGGCCGATTTTCGTGCATTTCCAACGGTGGGAAGTGGTCCAAAAGGGAATGGGGGTGGACGTGTCTGCTCATACCGACTTTGAGACTTGTAAGCCGGGTAGCTCAGCCGGGTTTGTTCCGGCGGTTCTGCCGACGGTCTCGTCATCGAGGGGGGAGCCTCCCCCGTGTCCAGGCCGATTTTCATGCATTTCCAACGGTGGGAACAGGTTCAAAAGGGGATGGGAGTGATTGTGACTGCTCAACCCGACTCTAGGGCTTCTAACCCGGGTAGCCCGGCCGGGTTTGACCCGGCGGTTCTGCCGACGGTCTCGTCTTCGAGGCGGGTGCCTCCCCCGTGTACAGGCCGATTTTCATGCATTTCGTACCGTGGGAAGTGGTCCAAAAGGGAATGGGGGTGGACGTGTCTGCTCATACCGACTTTGAGACTTGTAAGCCGGGTAGCTCAGCCGGGTTTGTTCCGGCGGGTCTGCCGACGGTCTCGTCTTCGAGAGGGGGGGGGCCTCCCCCGTGTACAGGCCGATTTTCGTGCATTTCCAACGGTGGGAACAGGTTCAAAAGGGGATGGGAGTGAATGTGACTGCTCAACCCGACTCTGAGGCTTCTAACCCGGGTAGCTCGGCCGGGTTTGACCCGGCGGTTCTGCCGTCGGTCTCGCCTTCGAGAGGGGCGCCTCCCCCGTGTACAGGCCGATTTTCGTGCATTTCCAACGGTGGGAACAGGTTCAAAAGGGGATGGGGGTGAATGCGACTGCTCAACCCGACTCTGAGGCTTCTAACCCGGGTAGCTCAGCCGGGTTTGACCCGGCGGGTCTGCCGACGGTCTCGTCTTCGAGGCGGGTGCCTCCCCCGTATACAGGCCGATTTTCATGCATTTCGAACCGTGTGAAGTGGTCCAAAAGGGAATGGGGGTGGACGTGTCTGCTCATACCGACTTTGAGACTTGTAAGCCGGGTAGCTCAGCCGGGTTTGTTCCGGCGGTTCTGCCGACGGTCTCGTCTTCGAGGCGGGTGCCTCCCCCGTGTACAGGCCGATTTTCGTGCATTTGCAACGGTGGGAAGTTGCCCAAAAGTCGATGGGAGTGAATGTGACTGCTCAACCCGACTCTGAGGCTTCTAACCCGGGTAGCTCGGCCGGGTTTGACCCGGCGGTTCTGCCGACGGTCTCGTCTTCGAGGCGGGTGCCTCCCCCGTGTACAGGCCGATGTTCGTGCATTTCGAACCGTGGGAAGTGGTCTAAAAGTCGATGGGAGTGAACGTGACTGCTCAACCCGACTTTGAGACTTGTAAGCCGGGTAGCTCAGCCAGGTTTGACCCGGCGGTTCTGCCGACGGTCTCGCCTTCGAGGGCGGACCCTCCCCCGTGTACAGGCCGGTTTTCGTGCATTTCGAACCGTGGGAAGTGATCCAAAAGGGAATGGGGGTGAACGTGACTGCCCAACCCGGCTTTGAGACTTGTAAGCCGGGTAGCTCAGCCGGGTTGGACCCGGCGGTTCTGCCGACGGTCTCGACTTCGAGGCGGGTGCCTCCCCCGTGTACAGGCCGATTTTCATGCATTTGCAACGGTGGGAAGTTGCCCAAAAGTCGATGGGAGTGAATGTGACTGCTCAACCCGACTTCGAGACTTGTAAGCCGGGTAGCTCAGCCGGGTTTGACCCGGCGGTTCTGCCGACGGTCTCGCCTTCGAGGGGGGAGCCTCCCCCGTGTACAGGCCGATTTTCGTGCATTTCCAACGGTGGGAACAGGTTCAAAAGGGGATGGGAGTGATTGTGACTGCTCAACCCGACTCTAGGGCTTCTAACCCGGGTAGCCCGGCCGGGTTTGACCCGGCGGTTCTGCCGACGGTCTCGTCTTCGAGGCGGGTGCCACCCCCGTATACAGGCCGATTTTCATGCATTTCGAACCGTGGGAAGTGGTCCAAAAGGGAATGGGGGTGGACGTGTCTGCTCATACCGACTTTGAGACTTGTAAGCCGGGTAGCTCAGCCGGGTTTGATCCGGCGGTTCTGCCGACGGTCTCGCCTTCGAGGGGGGAGCCTCCCCCGTGTTCAGTCCGATTTCCATGCATTTCCAACCGTGGGAAGTTGCCCAAAAGGGGATGGGAGTGAATGTGACTGCTCAACCCGACTTTGGCGCTTCCGAGCCGGGTAGCTCAGCCGGGTTTGACCCGGCGGTTCTGCCGACGGTCTCGTCTTCGAGGCGGGTGCCTCCCCCGTGTACAGGCCGATTTTCATGCATTTGGAACCGTGGGAAGTGGTCCAAAAGGGAATGGGGGTGGACGTGACTGCTCATACCGACTTTGAGACTTGTAAGCCGGGTAGCTCAGCCGGGTTTGACCCGGCGGTTCTGCCGACGGTCTCGCCTTCGAGGGGGGAGCCTCCCCCGTGTTCAGTCCGATTTTCGTGCATTTCCCACGGTGGGAAATGGTATCTTTCATTACGGGGACAAGGGTCTGAAGCGGTGAAGTCAGTAACCGGCATAGTTAAGGAAAGGGTTCGAATTTTCTCAACAGTACGAAAAAAGTGAGCAGGGAAGCTAGAGAAGGTGTCAGTGAGTCCCAAACGAGTGAACCGCAAAACTTAGGGAAATGCCCGAAAGCGTTTTAAAGGGTGAAATCGGGAACGAGGAAATGATGGGAAAGTGCCTGAAAGTGCTAAATGAGTAAACAGAAAAACGAAGAAAAATGTTTGAAAAGAAGAAGTGAGTAACCAGGAAAACTTAGAAAAATGTTCAAAACGAAGAAATCAGTAACCAGGAAAACTTAGAAAAATGATCAAAAAGAAGAAATGAGTAACCAGGAAAACTTAGAAAAATGTTTAAAAAGAAGAAATCAGTAACCAGGAAAACTTAGGAAAATGTTTAAAAAGAAGAAGTGAGTAACCAGAAAAACTTAGAAAAATGTTTAAAAAGAAGAAATCAGTAACCAGAAAAACTGCGAAAAATGTTTAAAAAGAAGAAATGAGTAACCAGAAAAACTTAGAAAAATGTTTAAAAAGAAGAAATCAGTAACCAGGAAAACTTAGAAAAATGTTTAAAAAGAAGAAATCAGTAACCAGGAAAACTTAGAAAAATGTTATAAAAGAAGAAGTGAGTAACCAGAAAAACTTAGAAAAATGTTTAAAAAGAAGAAATCAGTAACCAGAAAAACTGCGAAAAATGTTTAAAAAGAAGAAATCAGTAACCAGACAAACTGCGAAAAATGTTTAAAAAGAAGAAATCAGTAACCAGGAAAACTTAGAAAAATGTTTAAAAAGAAGAAGTGAGTAACCAGAAAAACTTAGAAAAATGTTTAAAAAGAAGAAATCAGTAACCAGAAAAACTGCGAAAAATGTTTAAAAAGAAGAAATCAGTAACCAGGAAAACTTAGAAAAATGTTTAAAAAGAAGAAATCAGTAACCAGAAAAACTTAGAAAAATGTTTCAAAAGAAGAAGTGAGTAACCAGAAAAACTTAGAAAAATGTTTAAAAAGAAGAAATCAGTAACCAGGAAAACTTAGAAAAATGTTTAAAAAGAAGAAATCAGTAACCAGAAAAACTGCGAAAAATGTTTAAAAAGAAGAAATCAGTAACCAGAAAAACTGCGAAAAATGTTTAAAAAGAAGAAATCAGTAACCAGACAAACTGCGAAAAATGTTTAAAAAGAAGAAATCAGTAACCAGAAAAACTTAGAAAAATGTTTAAAAAGAAGAAATCAGTAACCAGAAAAACTGCGAAAAATGTTTAAAAAGAAGAAATCAGTAACCAGAAAAACTTAGAAAAATGTTTAAAAAGAAGAAGTGAGTAACCAGAAAAACTTAGAAAAATGTTTAAAAAGAAGAAATGAGTAACCAGGAAAACTTAGAAAAATGTTTAAAAAGAAGAAATCAGTAACCAGAAAAACTTAGAAAAATGTTTAAAAAGAAGAAATGAGTAACCAGAAAAACTTAGAAAAATGTTTAAAAAGAAGAAATCAGTAACCAGAAAAACGGCGAAAAATGTTTAAAAAGAAGAAATCAGTAACCAGAAAAACGGCGAAAAATGTTTAAAAAGAAGAAATCAGTAACCAGACAAACTGCGAAAAATGTTTAAAAAGAAGAAATCAGTAACCAGAAAAACTTAGAAAAATGTTTAAAAAGAAGAAATCAGTAACCAGGAAAACTTGGAAAAAAACACTTAGAAAAATTTTCAGCAAAGTGTGAAAAATATTCTAAGTGTCAGCGGAGGAAAATGCTGCAGCATCGGGAAAGATTCGCAAACTTACACCGAACATGTGCTCCGAAGTGCCGGAGGAATTGGGTGAATTGAGCCCGGCAAATGGCCAGCTGTCGTTTTGTGCCTGCAGCCCGAAAACTTTAACTTTGTCTGTCGCGGAAGTCCGGACCGAGAAAAATCCAAACGGTTTTGACCGGACCGAGTTCCAGACCGATGCAGTCAAATTTGGAATTCAGACCCATTCAGTGCCACTTGTAGTTTTTCCGCAGTGAGGTTGGCGGGGTACCCGGAGATATATGGGAACACGATTTTTAGAACAAAATGGCGGCGCGGGACCGTTCTGAAAGGCATCCGAAAAACGGTTCCACGGGCATAGCACTTTAATGACAGGTATGAGTGCATGCCGGAGAGCTCTTGGAAGTCGAATTTTTGACACTTTGTCAATTTTTTGACAGATTTGACAAACTCTTTCTGTCTGTTCTAAGAGTCAGTCAGAGACTTGTGCGGCGGTCTTTTGACACTATTGGAGGGCGGGCAAACCCCACGTTGACTCCGGCCGTCCCTCCACAGGCGCTCGTGTCCAAAATGAAGGCGAGAGACGCGAGTGGCCTGGTTCCCTTGGGTGTTGCCAAGAAGGCTGCGGGCTGACCGTTGCCTGAGCACTCCCTAAAGCCTCTTGTGATGAGAGCAGACCTCGCCTGCCGCACGACCGGCTCTGGGAGTCGTTGGGCCGCTATTTGTGAATAGTCTGGTCCTCCTCTGCCACCCGGACAAGCGCGATGGCTCTGCCGCCCTGCGGTGCTCGTCACCCAGGTTTGGGGAACACGATACTCGTAACAAAAATAAAAGGCGGCTCGGGACCTGCAGGCGAAAGGGGTCCCGTGGTGCTAAGCACGTCGACTTCGGGTCTCGGTGCAAGCCGGAGAGCTCACGGAAGTCTAAAGTTTTCGGCACGTGGTCGAATCTTTTCAAAGGCTTACCCGGCTCTTTCCGTCCATTCTGAGAGTAAGTCAGAGGCCGGTGCGGAGGTCTCTTGACAATCGGAGGGGGTGGTGGCCCTCCGCAGGCGCTCGTGTCGAAAATGAAGGCGAGAGACGCGAGTGGCCTGGTTCCCCTGGGTGTTGCCAGGAAGGCTGCGGGCTGACCCTTGCCTGAGCACTCCCTAAAGCCTCTTGTGATGAGAGCAGACCTCGCGCGCCGCACGACCGGCTCTGGGAGTCGTTGGGCCGCTATCTGTGAATAGTCTGGTCCTCCTCTGCCACCCGGCCAAGTGCGATGGCTCTGCCGCCCTGCGGTGCTCGTCACGCAGGTATGGGGCACACGATGCTCGTAACAGCAAATAAAGGCGGCTCGGGACCTGCAGGCGAAAGGGGTCCCGTGGTGCTTAGCACGTCGACTTCGGGTCTCGGTGCAAGCCGGAGAGCTCACGGAAGTCTAAAGTTTTCGGCACGTGGTCGAATCTTTTGAAAGGCTTACCCGGCTCTTTCCGTCCATTCTGAGAGTCAGTCAGAGGCCGGTGCGGCGGTCTATTGACGACCGGAGGCTCCCATGGGTGTTGCGATGAGGGTGGAGGGCACAGAACCTTGCCTTAGCACTCCCTAATAAAGCCTCTTGTGAAGAGAGCAGACCTCGCGCGCCGCACGACCGGCTCTGGGAGTCGTTGGGCCGCTATCTGTGAATAGTCTGGTCCTCCTCTGCCACCCGGCCAAGTGCGATGGCTCTGCCGCCCTGCGGTGCTCGTCACGCAGGTATGGGGCACACGATGCTCGTAACAGCAAATAAAGGCGGCTCGGGACCTGCAGGCGAAAGGGGTCCCGTGGTGCTTCGCACGTCGACTTCGGGTCTCGGTGCAAGCCGGAGAGCTCACGGAAGTCTAAAGTTTTCGGCACGTGGTCGAATCTTTTGAAAGGCTTACCCGGCTCTTTCCGTCCATTCTGAGAGTCAGTCAGAGGCCGGTGCGGCGGTCTATTGACGACCGGAGGCTCCCATGGGTGTTGCGATGAGGGTGGAGGGCACAGAACCTTGCCTTAGCACTCCCTAATAAAGCCTCTTGTGAAGAGAGCAGACCTCGCGCGCCGCACGACCGGCTCTGGGAGTCGTTGGGCCGCTATCTGCGAATAGTCGGGTCCTCCTCTGCCACCCGGCCAAGTGCGATGGCTCTGCCGCCCTGCGGTGCTCGTCACGCAGGTATGGGGCACACGATGCTCGTAACAGCAAATAAAGGCGGCTCGGGACCTGCAGGCGAAAGGGGTCCCGTGGTGCTTCGCACGTCGACTTCGGGTCTCGGTGCAAGCCGGAGAGCTCACGGAAGTCTAAAGTTTTCGGCACGTGGTCGAATCTTTTGAAAGGCTTACCCGGCTCTTTCCGTCCATTCTGAGAGTCAGTCAGAGGCCGGTGCGGCGGTCTATTGACGACCGGAGGCTCCCATGGGTGTTGCGATGAGGGTGGAGGGCACAGAACCTTGCCTTAGCACTCCCTAATAAAGCCTCTTGTGAAGAGAGCAGACCTCGCGCGCCGCACGACCGGCTCTGGGAGTCGTTGGGCCGCTATCTGTGAATAGTCGGGTCCTCCTCTGCCACCCGGCCAAGTGCGATGGCTCTGCCGCCCTGCGGTGCTCGTCACGCAGGTATGGGGCACACGATGCTCGTAACAGCAAATAAAGGCGGCTCGGGACCTGCAGGCGAAAGGGGTCCCGTGGTGCTTAGCACGTCGACTTCGGGTCTCGGTGCAAGCCGGAGAGCTCACGGAAGTCTAAAGTTTTCGGCACGTGGTCGAATCTTTTGAAAGGCTTACCCGGCTCTTTCCGTCCATTCTGAGAGTCAGTCAGAGGCCGGTGCGGCGGTCTATTGACGACCGGAGGCTCCCATGGGTGTTGCGATGAGGGTGGAGGGCACAGAACCTTGCCTTAGCACTCCCTAATAAAGCCTCTTGTGAAGAGAGCAGACCTCGCGCGCCGCACGACCGGCTCTGGGAGTCGTTGGGCCGCTATCTGTGAATAGTCTGGTCCTCCTCTGCCACCCGGCCAATCGCGATGGCTCTGCCGCCCTGCGGTGCTTATCACGCAGGTTTGGGGCACACGATACTCGTAACAGCAAATTAAAAATAAAGGCGGCTCGGGACCTGCAGGCGAAAGGGGTCCCGGTGCAAGCCGGAGAGCTCACGGAAGTCTAAAGTTTTCGGCACGTGGTCGAATCTTTTGAAAGGCTTACACGGCTCTTTCCGTCCATTCTGAGAGTTAAGTCAGAGGCCTGTGCGGAGGTCTCTCGACGACATGAGGAGTTGGCTAACCCTGGGTGTTGCGATGAGGGTGGAGGCCGCAGAACCTTGCCTTAGCACTCCCTAAAGCCACTTGTGATGAGAGCAGACCTCGCGTGCCGCACCACCGGCTCTGGGAGTCGTTGGGCCGCTATCTGTGAATAGTCTGGTCCTCCTCTGCCACCCGGCCAAGCGCGATGGCTCTGCCGCCCTGCGGTGCTTATCACGCAGGTTTGGGGCACACGATACTCGTAACAGAAAATTAAAAATAAAGGCGGCTCGGGACCTGCAGGCGAAAGGGGTCCCGGTGCAAGCCGGAGAGCTCAGGGAAGTCTAAAGTTTTCGGCACGTGGTCGAATCTTTTGAAAGGCTTACCCGGCTCTTTCCGTCCATTCTGAGAGTTAAGTCAGAGGCCTGTGCGGAGGTCTCTCGACGACATGAGGGGTTGGCTAACCCTGGGTGTTGCGATGAGGGTGGAGGCTGCAGAACCTTGCCTTAGCACTCCCTAAAGCCACTTGTGATGAGAGCAGACCTCGCGTGCCGCACCACCGGCTCTGGGAGTCGTTGGGCCGCTATCTGTGAATAGTCTGGTCCTCCTCTGCCACCCGGCCAAGCGCGATGGCTCTGCCGCCCTGCGGTGCTCGTCACGCAGGTTTGGGGAACGCGATACTTGTAATAACAAATTGAAAAAAAAAGGCGGCTCGGGACCTGCAGGCGAAAGGGGTCCCGTGGTGCTTAGCACGTCGACTTCGGGTCTCGTTGCAAGCCGGAGAGCTCACGGAAGTCTAAAGTTTTCGGCACGTGGTCGAATCTTTTGAAAGGCTTACCCTGCTCTTTCCGTCCATTCTGAGAATAAGTCAGAGGCCGGTGCG
>NW_027310338.1:82500-85000 GCF_047496795.1 Chiloscyllium punctatum
GGGTGGTTTCGGGGCCAGCAGGAGAGCTCGTCGGGGTAGCAGGCCCTGCAGCCGTGGTCACCGCCAAACCCCCACAACTCGAGCAAGTGAAAAAAAAAAGTAACAAATAAGAAAGGATCGTCGGCTTGGGGGTACGCCCGTTTCCGTTTCAACTTGTCTCGCGAGGGTGGTTTCGGGGCCAGCAGGAGAGCTCGTCGGGGTAGCAGGCCCTGCAGCCGTGGTCACCGCCAAACCCCCACAACTCGAGCAAGTGAAAAAAAAAAGTAACAAATAAGAAAGGATCGTCGGCTTGGGGGTACGCCCGTTTCCGTTTCAACTTGTCTCGCGAGGGTGGTTTCGGGGCCAGCAGGAGAGCTCGTCGGGGTAGCAGGCCCTGCAGCCGTGGTCACCGCCAAATCCCCACAACTCGAGCAAGTGAAAAAAAAAGTAACAAATAAGAAAGGATCGTCGGCTTGGGGGTACGCCCGTTTCCGTTTCAACTTGTCTCGCGGGGGTGGTTTCGGGGCCAGCAGGAGAGCTCGTCGGGGTAGCAGGCCCTGCAGCCGTGGTCACCGCCAAACCCCCCCAACTGTTGGGCGCCTACCTGCGCGGGGCAGGAGGACACTTTCCGATTTCAAATCTCCGTTTGCCGAGTCCACCCCGAACGCACGCGGGCGGGCGGGTTCGCATCACCCTTCGTCACAAGGGGCGAAGCCCGTTCCACCGTCTCGTCAGTAGTGCCGACCGGTCTGTGATCGACGAGGGGAGCCACACCAGGTCCGGCCCTGCTGCTTGGCGGCACCGCGTCGTCGGGAGCTCGCGACAGACGGAGGGTTTCGGTGTACTCTCCAGCCACGGGAAACGAAGCCGGTGATGCAGGCGCCGGTCTTTCGCTCCCAAATCGGCTGGGTTTACATCGTTGCTATCTAGTCACGCTCCCTTCAAACCCGACGGGGTACCTATTCCCCTCACCCGTCTGTGCGTATACAGCCTCTTTGCACTTGCGGGATGGGGGTGGTGGTTTAAAGACTCTCGAGTTGCCGCCCGTCGGTCTCCGAGCTCCGTGCAGTAGTGATCCCCAGCGAACTGCCAGCAGGGCGAACGAGCGATCCCGCTCTCGGTCGGGGCGCCTGGCGTCGATCGGTGGTCGGTGGCTTGCGGGCAAGCTGCGCTGTGAGTGTGGGAACGAGTATGACGAGCCGTTGCCGCGACTCCCAGTCCACCTCGGCGGTGGCTGGGCCGGGCGGGCGTCTGCTCGGGCGAGTGCCGCCCCCGCCTCCTCGCAGGAAGTCCGCTCGCCGACACGCCGCCACGTGCACGCGTCAGTGACGCTGCCGAACCGATGGCCGGTGCCCGTTCCCGCCTCTGCTTTTCCTAGGGCAAAGCTGCTGCACGCCTCGTGATACTAGGCGGGCGACATGGTGGCGGTGATCCTGCCTCCGTCGCTGCGGTGCGTTGGGGCACGCATCGCCTCTTGGGCGCCCTGTCCTCCTCCCCCCAATAGACGTATGTTTCTGCGGGCCGCACCAGGATGGTGCTCCCCATCGCTTCACGCCACCCTGCTCCGCCCGCACGCCGGCGTGCAGGTGGCTGTAGCTCAAGGTGGGGAGCGTATGTGCGGTCCGGGTCGCTTTCCTCTGGCGAGGGAGAGACCTAAAACAAACTCAGACAACTCTTGACGGTGGATCACTCGGCTCGTGCGTCGATGACGAACGCAGCTAGCTGCGAGAATTAATGTGAATTGCAGGACACATTGATCATCGACACTTTGAACGCACTTTGCGGCCCCGGGTTCTTCCCGGGGCCACGCCTGTCTGAGGGTCGTTTGGCAATCAATCGCACTCGCCTTGGCTGGCGAGAGCGCGGCTGGGGTGTCGCAGAGGACCCGTCCTCTTTGTCCCCCTAAGTTCAGACTCCGGAGCCCTCCGGCGTCGGAGCGCTTGGCCTTTCCCCCCCACCCTGCACATTCCGTTCGTCAGGCTCGACGCCATCCCCCCGCCGGGGAGCGCGGCCTGGCGTCCGTCTGTGTCGTGGCAGTGGGGCCAGCACGGCTGTCACCGGTCCCAGAATGGCTGTCGGTGGTTCACACTGTGTGTGTGTGCCAACCCTCCTGGTCTCTGGGACACGGAGCTGCCACGAAGTGTTGAGCCTCCAGTGGGGGGTCTGCCTAAGCTCTGCACGTCCGCATTGGGTCCGTCTCTCGGTTGGCTGGCAGTGGAAAGAGTGAAGGGAGCCGCGGAGGTCCGGTGCTGGTGCGCCGCCGGCCTGACCGTGGAGCTCGCCGGTTTGACACGCTGACCCGACTCGATGGTTGATCGATTGAGAGTGCTGGGAGCTGCAGGCCGCCCGCTGCTGCAGCCGCCCGTCTCGTGGTTCGTCCTCGGCCTTAAGTGGCCGGCGGGGCGTCTGATCCTGTCTCCCCTGCTGGCGCCGAGTGCCTGGCCGAGGGAGGAGGTTTTCGTCGAACGCTGTGACTTGGACGGTCGCACGCGCGTGGATCGCTGGCTCTTGGCTCTCCCGT
>NW_027310338.1:92500-97871 GCF_047496795.1 Chiloscyllium punctatum
CAGAGGGACTTTGAGTGTTCGGGGGCGGGGTAGCTCAGCCGGATTTGCCCCGGCGGTTCTGCGGACGGTGTTGACTTCGAGGGCGGACCGGCCCCCGTGTTCAGTCCGAATATCGTGCATTGTTAACGGCGGGAAGTGTTCCAAAAGGGAATGGGATTGAATGTGACTGCTGAAGCCGACTTTGAGACCTGTAACGCGGGTAGCTCAGCCGGATTTGACCCGGCGGTTCTGGCGACGGTCTCGCCTTCGAGGGGGGAGCGCCCCGCGTGTTCAGGCCGAATTTTGTGCATTTCCATCGGCGGGAAGAGGTCCAAACGGGAATGGGATTGAATGTGACTGCTGAAGCCGACATTGAGACCTCTAACGCGGGTAGCTCGGCCGGATTTGACCCGGCGGTTCTGCCGAAGGTCTCACCTTCGAGGGGGGAGCGTCCCGCGTGTTCAGGCCGAATATCGTGCATTGTTAACGGCGGGAAGTGTTCCAAAAGGGAATGGGATTGAATGTGACTGCTGAAGCCGACATTGAGACCTCTAACGCGGGTAGCTCGGCCGGATTTGACCCGGCGGTTCTGGCGACGGTCTCGCCTTCGAGGGGGGAGCGTCCCGCGTGTTCAGGCCGAATTTTGTGCATTTCCATCGGCGGGAAGAGGTCCAAACGGGAATGGGACTGAATGTGACTGCTGAAGCCGACATTGAGACCTCTAACGCGGGTAGCTCGGCCGGATTTGACCCGGCGGTTCTGCCGAAGGTCTCACCTTCGAGGGGGGAGCGTCCCGCGTGTTCAGGCCGAATTTTGTGCATTTCCATCGGCGGGAAGAGGTCCAAACGGGAATGGGATTGAATGTGACTGCTGAAGCCGACATTGAGACCTCTAACGCGGGTAGCTCGGCCGGATTTGACCCGGCGGTTCTGCCGAAGGTCTCACCTTCGAGGGGGGAGCGCCCACCGTGTACAGGCCGATTTTCATGCATTTCCAACCGTGGGAAGGGGTCCGAAAGGGGATGGGGGTGAACGTGACTGCTCAACCCGACTTTGAGACCTGTAACGCGGGTAGCTCAGCCGGATTTGACCCGGCGGTTCTGGCGACGGTCTCGCCTTCGAGGGGGGAGCGTCCCGCGTGTTCAGGCCGAATTTTGTGCATTTCCATCGGCGGGAAGAGGTCCAAACGGGAATGGGATTGAATGTGACTGCTGAAGCCGACATTGAGACCTCTAACGCGGGTAGCTCGGCCGGATTTGACCCGGCGGTTCTGCCGAAGGTCTCACCTTCGAGGGGGGAGCGTCCCGCGTGTTCAGGCCGAATTTTGTGCATTTCCATCGGCGGGAAGAGGTCCAAACGGGAATGGGATTGAATGTGACTGCTGAAGCCGACATTGAGACCTCTAACGCGGGTAGCTCGGCCGGATTTGACCCGGCGGTTCTGCCGAAGGTCTCACCTTCGAGGGGGGAGCGCCCACCGTGTACAGGCCGATTTTCATGCATTTCCAACCGTGGGAAGGGGTCCGAAAGGGGATGGGGGTGAACGTGACTGCTCAACCGACTTTGAGACCTGTAACGCGGGTAGCTCAGCCGGATTTGACCCGGCGGTTCTGGCGACGGTCTCGCCTTCGAGGGGGGAGCGCCCCGCGTGTTCAGGCCGAATTTTGTGCATTTCCATCGGCGGGAAGAGGTCCAAACGGGAATGGGATTGAATGTGACTGCTGAAGCCGACATTGAGACCTCTAACGCGGGTAGCTCGGCAGGATTTGACCCGGCGGTTCTGCCGAAGGTCTCACCTTCGAGGGGGGAGCGCCCACCGTGTACAGGCCGATTTTCATGCATTTCCAACCGTGGGAAGGGGGCCGAAAGGGGATGGGGGTGAATGTGACTGCTCAACCCGACTTTGAGGCATCTAACCCGGGTAGCTCAGCCGGGTTTGACCCGGCGGTTCTGCCGACTGCCTCGCCTTCGAGGGGGGAGCGTCCCCCGTGTACAGGCCGATTTTCATGCATTTCGAACCGTGGGAAGTGGCCCAAAAGGGGATGGGGGTGAATGTGACTGCTCAACCCGACTTTGGCGCTTCCGAGCCGGGTAGCTCAGCCGGGTTTGACCCGGCGGTTCTGCCGACGGTCTCGTCTTCGAGGCGGGTGCCTCCCCCGTGTACAGGCCGATTTTCATGCATTTCGTACCGTGGGAAGTGGTCCAAAAGGGAATGGGGGTGGACGTGACTGCTCATACCGACATCGAGACTTGTAAGCCGTGTAGCTCGGCCGGGTTTGATCCGGCGGGTCTGCCGACGGTCTCGTCTTCGAGAGGGGGGCCTCCCCCGTGTACAGGCCGATTTTCGTGCATTTCCAACGGTGGGAAGAGGTTCAAAAGGGGATGGGGGTGAATGTGACTGCTCAACCCGACTCTGAGGCTTCTAACCCGGGTAGCTCGGCCGGGTTTGACCCGGCGGTTCTGCCGTCGGTCTCGCCTTCGAGAGGGGCGCCTCCCCCGTGTACAGGCCGATTTTCGTGCATTTCCAACGGTGGGAAGAGGTTCAAAAGGGGATGGGGGTGAATGTGACTGCTCAACCCGACTCTGAGGCTTCTAACCCGGGTAGCCCGGCCGGGTTTGACCCGGCGGTTCTGCCGTCGGTCTCGCCTTCGAGGGCGGAGCCTCCCCCGTGTACAGGCCGATTTTCGTGCATTTCAAACCGTGGGAAGCGGTCCAAAAGGGGATGGGAGTGAATGTGACTGCTCATACCGACCTTGGCGCTTCCGACCCGGGTAGCTCAGCCGGGTTTGACCCGGCGGTTCTGCCGACGGTCTCGCCTTCGAGGGGGGAGCGTCCCCCGTGTTCAGGCCGAATTTTGTGCATTTCGAACCGTGGGAAGTTGCCCAAAAGTCGATGGGAGTGAATGTGACTGCTCAACCCGACTTTGGCGCTTCCGAGCCGGGTAGCTCAGCCGGGTTTGACCCGGCGGTTCTGCCGACGGTTTCGTCTTCGAGGCGGGTGCCTCCCCCGTGTACAGGCCGATTTTCATGCATTTCGTACCGTGGGAAGTGGTCCAAAATGGAATAGGGGTGGACGTGACTGCTCATACCGACATTGAGACTTGTAAGCCGTGTAGCTCGGCCGGGTTTGATCCGGCGGGTCTGCCGACGGTCTCGTCTTCGAGGCGGGTGCCTCCCCCGTGTACAGGCCGATTTTCGTGCATTTCGAACCGTGGGAAGTGGTCCAAAAGGGGATGGGGGTGGACGTGACTGCTCAACCCGACTTTGAGGCTTCTAACCCGGATAGCTCGGCCGGGTTTGACCCGGCGGTTCTGCCGACGGTCTCGTCATCGAGGGGGGAGCCTCCCCCGTGTCCAGGCCGATTTTCGTGCATTTCCAACCGTGGGAAGTGGTCCAAAAGGGAATGGGGGTGGACGTGACTGCTCAACCCGGCTTTGAGACTTGTAAGCCGGGTAGCTCAGCCGGGTTTGACCCGGCGGTTCTGCCGACGGTCCCGCCTTCGAGGGCGGACCCTCCCCCGTGTACAGGCCGATTTTCGTGCATTTCCAACGGTGGGAAGAGGTCCAAAAGGGGATGGGAGTGAACGTGACTGCTCAACCCGACTCTGAGGCTTCTAACCCGGGTAGCTCGGCCGGGTTTGACCCGTCGATTCTGCCGATGGTCTCGTTTTGGAGGGGGGAGCCTCCCCCGTGTTCAGTCCGATTTTCGTGCATTTCGAACCGTGGGAAGTGGCCCAAAAGGGGATGGGAGTGAATGTGACTGCTCATACCGACTTTGGCGCTTCCGAGCCTGGTAGCTCAGCCGGGTTTGATCCAGCGGTTCTGCGGACGGTCTCGTCTTCGAGGCGGCTCCCTCCCCCGTGTACAGGCCGATTTTCATGCATTTGCAACGGTGGGAAGTTGCCCAAAAGGGGATGGGAGTGAATGTGACTGCTCAACCCGACTTCGAGACTTGTAAGCCGGGTAGCTCAGCCGGGTTTGACCCGGCGGTTCTGCCGACGGTCTCGCCTTCGAGGGGGGAGCCTCCCCCGTGTACAGGCCGATTTCCGTGCATTTCCAACGGTGGGAAGAGGTTCAAAAGGGGATGGGAGTGAATGTGACTGCTCAACCCGACTCTGAGGCTTCTAACCCGGGTAGCTCGGCCGGGTTTGATCCGGCGGTTCTGCCGACGGTCTCGTCTTCGAGGCCGGTGCCTCCCCCGTGTACAGGCCGATTTTCGTGCATTTCCAACGGTGGGAAGAGGTTCAAAAGGGGATGGGGGTGAATGCGACTGCTCAACCCGACTCTGAGGCTTCTAACCCGGGTAGCCCGGCCGGGTTTGACCCGGCGGTTCTGCCGTCGGTCTCGCCTTCGAGGGCGGAGCCTCCCCCGTGTACAGGCCGATTTTCATGCATTTGCAACGGTGGGAAGTTGCCCAAAAGTCGATGGGAGTGAATGTGACTGCTCAACCCGACTTTGAGACTTTTAAGCCGGGTAGCTCAGCCGGGTTTGACCCGGCGGTTCTGCCGACGGTCTCGCCTTCGAGGGGGGAGCCTCCCCCGTGTACAGGCCGATTTTCGTGCATTTCCAACGGTGGGAAGAGGTTCAAAAGGGGATGGGAGTGAATGTGACTGCTCAACCCGACTCTGAGGCTTCTAACCCGGGTAGCTCGGCCGGGTTTGATCCGGCGGTTCTGCCGACGGTCTCGTCTTCGAGGCGGGTGCCTCCCCCGTGTACAGGCCGATTTTCATGCATTTCGTACCGTGGGAAGCGGTCCAAAAGGGGATGGGAGTGAACGTGACTGCTCATACCGACTTTGGCGCTTCCGAGCCGGGTAGCTCAGCCGGGTTTGACCCGGCGGTTCTGCCGACGGTCTCGTCTTCGAGGCGGGTGCCTCTCCCGTGTACAGGCCGATTTTCGTGCATTTCCAACCGTGGGAAGTGGTCCAAAAGGGAATGGGGGTGGACGTGACTGCTCAACCCGGCTTTGAGACTTGTAAGCCGGGTAGCTCAGCGGGTTTGACCCGGCGGTTCTGCCGACGGTCCCGCCTTCGAGGGCGGACCCTCCCCCGTGTACAGGCCGATTTTCGTGCATTTCCAACGGTGGGAAGAGGTCCAAAAGGGGATGGGAGTGAACGTGACTGCTCAACCCGACTCTGAGGCTTCTAACCCGGGTAGCTCGGCCGGGTTTGACCCGTCGATTCTGCCGATGGTCTCGTTTTGGAGGGGGGAGCCTCCCCCGTGTTCAGTCCGATTTTCGTGCATTTCGAACCGTGGGAAGCGGCCCAAAAGGGGATGGGAGTGAATGTGACTGCTCATACCGACTTTGGCGCTTCCGAGCCTGGTAGCTCAGCCGGGTTTGATCCGGCGGTTCTGCCGACGGTCTCGTCTTCGAGGCGGCTCCCTCCCCCGTGTACA
>NW_027310339.1:0-12500 GCF_047496795.1 Chiloscyllium punctatum
GGGAAGGGGGGGAGGGATAGGGGATGGGGGGGGAGGGGGGAGGGGGAGGGGGAGGGGGAGGGGGAGGGGGAGGGGGAGGGGGAGGGGGAGGGGGAGGGGGAGGGGGAGGGGAAGGGGGGGAGGGGAAGGGGGGGGAGGGGGAGGGGAAGGGGGGGAGGGGGAGGGGGAAGGGGGGAGGGGAAGGGGGGGGGGAGGGGGAGGGGAAGGGGGGGGGAGGGGAAGGGGGGAGGGGAAGGGGGGGAGGGGAAGGGGAAGGGGGGAGGGGAAGGGGGGGAGGGGAAGGGGAAGGGGAAGGGGGGGAGGGGAAGTGGGGAGAAATAGGACACGGGGGGGAGAAATGGGACACAGCGAGGTGTAATGGTACAATACAGGGAGGGGGGAATGGTAGAGCGCAGGGAGGGGGGAATGGTAGAGCGCAGGGAGGGGGAAATGGGACAGCACGGGGAGGGGAGATGGTACAGCACAGGGAGGGGGAAATGGTAGAGCGCAGGGAGGGGGGAATGGTAGAGCGCAGGGAGGGGGGAATGGTAGAGCGCAGGGAGGGGGGAATGGTAGAGCGCAGGGAGGGGGGAATGGTAGAGCGCGGGGAGGGGGAATGGGACAGCGCAGGGAGGGGGGAATGGGACAGCGCGGGGAGGGGGAGATGGTACAGCGCGGGGAGGGGGGGAGATGGTACAGCGCGGGGAGGGGGAGATGGTACAGCGCGGGGAGGGGGAGATGGTACAGCACAGGGAGGGGGGAATGGGACAGCACAGGGAGGGGGGAATGGGACAGCACAGGGAGGGGGAGATGGTACAGCGCGGGGAGGGGGGAGATGGTACAGCGCGGGGAGGGGGGAAATGGGACAGCACAGGGAGGGGGAGATGGTACAGCACAGGGAGGGGGAGATGGTACAGCGCGGGGAGGGGGGAGATGGTACAGCGCGGGGAGGGGGGAGATGGTACAGCGCGGGGAGGGGGGAGATGGTACAGCGCAGGGAGGGGGGAATGGGACAGCACAGGGAGGGGGAGATGGTACAGCGCGGGGGAGGGGGAGATGGTACAGCGCGGGGAGGGGGGGAGATGGTACAGCACAGGGAGGGGGGGAGATGGTACAGCGCGGGGAGGGGGAGATGGTACAGCGCGGGGAGGGGGAGATGGTACAGCACAGGGAGGGGGGAATGGACAGCACAGGGAGGGGGAGATGGGACAGCACAGGGAGGGGGGAATGGGACAGCACAGGGAGGGGGAGATGGTACAGCGCGGGGAGGGGGGAGATGGTACAGCGCGGGAGGGGGGAAATGGGACAGCACAGGGAGGGGGAGATGGTACAGCACGGGGAGGGGGAGATGGTACAGCGCGGGGAGGGGGGAGATGGTACAGCGCGGGGAGGGGGAAATGGGACAGCACAGGGAGGGGGGAATGGGACAGCACAGGGAGGGGGAGATGGTACAGCACAGGGAGGGGGGAATGGGACAGCACAGGGAGGGGGAGATGGGACAGCACAGGGAGGGGGAGATGGGACAGCGCAGGGAGGGGGAAATGGGACAGCGCAGGGAGGGGGAAATGGGACAGCGCAGGGAGGGAGAACAGCGCAGGGAGGGGGAGATGGTACAGCGCAGGGAGGGAGAACAAAGGAGGATGAATGGAGGGAATAGAGCAGAGAGAGGGAGTGCAGCAGATCGAGAGAGAAAGAAGATGGAAGATGGAGAGCGAGAACGGACAGATGAGGGCGGGGAGAGAGAAGAGAGAGAGAGAGAAAGGGTGGTGCAGGGAGGGTGAGAGATCGCAAAAAGGAGGGAGAGAGAAAGAAGGTGGAAGAGGGAGAGTGAGGCGACAGAGGAGGAAGTTACAGATAAAGCGAGAGTGGATGGAAGATGGGGGAGAGAGGAAGTTTGTGGGGGGGGGAGAGAGAGGAAGATTGTGGGGGAAGAGAGGGGAAGTTTGTGGGGGGAGAGAGGGGAAGATTGTGGGGGGAGAGAGAGGAAGATTGTGGGGGGAGAGAGAGGAAGATTGTGGGGGGAGAGAGAGGGGAAGATTGTGGGGGGAGAGAGAGGGGAAGATTGTGGGGGGAGAGAGAGGGGAAGATTGTGGGGGGAGAGAGAGGGGAAGATTGTGGGGGAGAGAGAGGGGAAGATTGTGGGGGGAGAGAGAGGGGAAGATTGTGGGGGGAGAGAGAGGGGAAGATTGTGGGGGGAGAGAGGGGAAGATTGTGGGGGGGGGGAAGAGAGGGGAAGATTGTGGGGGAAGAGAGGGGAAGATTGTGGGGGGAGAGAGGGGAAGATTGTGGGGGGAGAGAGGGGAAGATTGTGGGGGGAGAGAGAGGAAGATTGTGGGGGGGGGAAGAGAGGGGAAGATTGTGGGGGGAGAGAGGGGATGATTGTGGGGGGGGGAAGAGAGGGGAAGATTGTGGGGGGGGGGAAGAGAGGGGAAGATTGTGGGGGGGGGGGAAGAGAGGGGAAGATTGTGGGTGGGGGAGGGGGGAGATTGTGGGGGGGGAAGAGAGGGGAAGATTGTGGGGGGAGAGGGAGGAAGATTGTGGGGGGAGAGAGGGAAGATTGTGGGGAAGAGGGGAAGATTGTGGGGGGGAAGAGAGGGGAAGATTGTGGGGGGAGAGAGAGGAAGATTGTGGGGGGGGGAAGAGAGGGGAAGATTGTGGGGGAGAGAGGGGATGATTGTGGGGGGGGGGAAGAGAGGGGAAGATTGTGGGGGGGGGGAAGAGAGGGGAAGATTGTGGGGGGGGGGAAGAGAGGGGAAGATTGTGGGTGGGGGAGGGGGGAGATTGTGGGGGGGGAAGAGAGGGGAAGATTGTGGGGCGGAGAGGGAGGAAGATTGTGGGGGGAGAGAGGGAGATTGTGGGGGAAGAGGGGAAGATTGTGGGGGGGAAGAGAGGGGAAGATTGTGGGGGGGGGAGAGAGGAAGATTGTGGGGGGAGAGAGGGGAAGATTGTGGGGGGAGAGAGGGGAAGATTGTGTGGGGGGGAGAGAGAGGAAGATTGTGGGGGGGAGAGAGAGGAAGATTGTGGGGGGAGAGAGAGGAAGATTGTGGGGGGAGAGAGGGAAGATTGTGGGGGGAGAGAGAGGAAGATTGTGGGGGGAGAGAGAGGAAGATTGTGGGGGGGGAGAGAGGAAGATTGTGGGGGGGGAGAGAGGAAGATTGTGGGGGGGGAGAGAGGAAGATTGTGGGGGGAGAGAGGGGAAGATTGTGGGGGAGAGAGGGGAAGATTGTGGGGGGGGAGAGAGAGGAAGATTGTGGGGGGAGAGAGAGGAAGATTGTGGGGGGAGAGAGAGGAAGATTGTGGGGGGAGAGAGAGGAAGATTGTGGGGGGAGAGAGAGGAAGATTGTGGGGGGGGAGGGGGGAAGATTGTGGGGGGAGAGAGAGAGGGGAAGATTGTGGGGGGGGAGAGAGGGGAAGATTGTGGGTGGGGGAGGGGGGAGATTGTGGGGGGGGGGAAGAGGGGAAGATTGTGGGTGGGGGAGGGGGGAGATTGTGGGGGGGGGAAGAGGGGAAGATTGTGGGGGGAGAGAGGGGAAGATTGTGGGGGGGGGGAGAGGGGAAGATTGTGGGTGGAGGAGGGGGGAGATTGTGGGGGGGGGAAGAGGGGAAGATTGTGGGGGGAGAGAGGGGGAAGATTGTGGGGGGAGAGAGAGGGGAAGATTGTGGGGGGAGAGAGAGGGGAAGATTGTGGGGGGAGAGAGAGGAAGATTGTGGGGGGGGGAAGACAGGAAGATTGTGGGGGGGGGGAGAGAGGAAGATTGTTGGGGGGGAGAGGGGAAGATTGTTGGGGGGGAGAAAGGAAGATTGTTGGTGGGGGGCAGAGAGAAAGATTGTGGGGGGAGAGGGGACGATTGTGGGGGGAGAGAGGGGACGATTGTGGGGGGGAGAGAGGGGACATTGTGGGGGGGTGAGAGGGGAAGATTGTGGGGGGAGAGAGAGGAAGATTGTGTGGGGGAGAGAGAGGAAGATTGTGTGGGGGAGAGAGATGAAGATTGTGGGGGGGGAGAGAGAGGAAGATTGTGGGGGGGAGAGAGAGGAGATTGTGGGGGGGAGGGAGAGAGAGAAGATTGTGGGGGGAGAGAGGGGAAGATTGTGGGGGAAGAGGGGAAGATTGTGGGGGGAGAGAGGGGAAGATTGTGGGGGGAGAGAGGGGAAGATTGTGGGGGAGAGAGGGGAAGATTGTGGGGGGAGAGAGAGGAAGATTGTGGGAGGGAGGGGGGGAAGATTGTGGGGGGAGAGAGAGAGGGGAAGATTGTGGGGGGGGGGAGAGAGGGGGAAGATTGTGGGGGGGGGGGGGCGGGGAAGATTGTGGGGTGGGGGAGGGGGGAGATTGTGGGGGGGGGAAGAGGGGAAGATTGTGGGGGGAGAGAGGGGGAAGATTGTGGGGGGTGGGAGAGAGGGGAAGATTGTGGGTGGGGGAGGGGGGGAGATTGTGGGGGGGGGAAGAGGGGAAGATTGTGGGGGAGAGAGGGGAAGATTGTGGGGGGAGAGAGAGGGGAAGATTGTGGGGGGAGAGAGAGGAAGATTGTGGGGGGGGGGAAGACAGGAAGATTGTGGGGGGGGGGGGAAGACAGGAAGATTGTGGGGGGAGAGAGGAAGATTGTTGGGGGGAGAGGGGAAGATTGTTGGGGGGGAAGAAAGGAAGATTGTTGGTGGGGGGCAGAGAGAAAGATTGTGGGGGGAGAGGGGACGATTGTGGGGGGAGAGAGGGGAAGATTGTGGGGGGAGAGAGAGGGGAAGATTGTGGGGGGGAGAAAGGAAGATTTGTGGGGGGGGAAAGGAAGATTGTTGGTGGGGGGCAGAGAGGAAGATTGTGGGGGGAGAGAAGGGGACGATTGTGGGGGGAGAAAGGGGACGATTGTGGGGGGGGGGAAGAGGGGAAGATTGTGGGGGAGAGAGAGGAAGATTGTGGGGGGAGGGAGGGGAAGATTGTGGGGGGGAGAAGGAAGATTGTTGGGGGGGAAGAGGGGAAGATAGTTGGGGGGGGAGAGAGGAAGATGGTTGTGGGGGAGAAAGGAAGATTGTTGGTCGGGGGGGGAGAGAGGACGATTGTGGGGGGAGAGAGGGGAAGATTGTGGGGGGGGGGAGAGGGGAAGATTGTGGGGGGGAGAGAGGGGAAGATTGTGGGGGGGGAGAAAGGAAGATTGTGGGGGGGGAGAGAGGGGAAGATTGTGGGGGGGGGAGAGAGGAAGATTGTTGGGGGGGGGAAAGGAAGATTGTTGGTGGGGGGCAGAGAGGAAGATTGTGGGGGGAGAGGGGGACGATTGTGGGGGGAAGAGGGGAAGATTGTGGGGGGGAGAGAGAGGGGAAGTTTGTGGGGGGGAGAGAGGGGAAGATTGTGGGGGGGGGAAGAGGGGAAGATTGTGGGGGGGGAGAGAGGAAGATTGTTGGGGGGGGAAAGGAAGATTGTTGGTGGGGGGCAGAGAGGAAGATTGTGGGGGGAGAGGGGACGATTGTGGGGGGGAAGAGGGGAAGATTGTGGGGGGGAGAGAGGGGAAGTTTGTGGGGGGGAGAGAGGGGAAGATTGTGGGGGGGGAAGAGGGGAAGATTGTGGGGGGAGAGAGAGGGGAAGATTGTTGGGGGGGGGAAGAGGGGAAGATTGTGGGGGGGAAGAGGGGAAGATTGTGGCCGGGGAGAGAGGGGAAGATTGTGGGGGGGAGAGAGGGGAAGATTGTGTGGGGGAGAGAGGGGAAGATTGTGGGGGGGGAAGAGGGGAAGATTGTGGGGGGGGGAAGAGGGGAAGATTGTGGGGGGAAAAGGGGAAGATTGTGGGGGGGTGGAGAGGGGAAGATTGTGGGGGGAGAGAGAGGGGAAGATTGTGGGGGGGAGAGAGAGGGGAAGATTGTGGGGGGAGAGAGAGGGGAAGATAGTGGGGGGGAGAGGGGTAGATTGTGGGGAGGGGAGAGGGGAAGATAGTGGGGGGAGAGAGAGGGGAAGATAGTGGGGGAGAGAGGGGAAGATTGTGGGGGGGGAGAGAGGAAGATTGTTGGGGGGGGAGAAGGGAAGATTGTTGGTGGGGGGCAGAGAGGAAGATTGTGAGGGAGAGGGGACGATTGTGGGGGGGAAGAGGGGAAGATTGTGGGGGGAGAGAGAGGGGAAGATTGTGGGGGGGGGAAGAGAGGGGAAGATTGTGGGGGGGAGAGAGGGGATGATTGCGGGGGGGGAAGAGGGGAAGATTGTGAGGGGGAAGAGGGGAAGATTGTGGGGGGGGGTGGAGAGGGGAAGATTGTGGGGGGAGAGAGAGGGGAAGATTGTGGGGGGGGAGAGGGGGTAGATTGTGGGGGGGGAGAGGGGTAGAATGTGGGGGGGGGGAGACAGAGGGGAAGATTGTGGGGGGGAGAGAGGAGATGGTTGGGGGGGAGAAAGGAAGATTGTTGGTCGGGGGGGGAGAGAGGACGATTGTGGGGGGAGAGAGAGGGGAAGATTGTGGGGGGAGAGGGGGGAAGATTGTGGGGGGGAGAGAGGGGAAGATTGTGGGGGGAGGGAGGGGGAAGATTGTGGGGGGAGAGAGAGGGGAAGATTGTGGGGGGAGAGGGGTAGATTGTGGGGGGGGAGAGGGGTAGAATGTGGGGGGGGGAGACAGAGGGAAGATTGTTGGGGGGAGAGAGGAAGATGGTTGGGGGGGAGAAAGGAAGATTGTTGGTCGGGGGGGAGAGAGGGACGATTGTGGGGGGAGAGAGAGGGGAAGATTGTGGGGGGAGAGGGGGGAAGATTGTGGGGGGAGAAAGGGGACGATTGTGGGGGGGGAAGAGGGGAAGATTGTGGGGGGAGAGAGAGGAAGATTGTGGGGGGAGAGAGAGGAAGATTGTGGGGGGAGGGAGGGGAAGATTGTGGGGGGGGGGAGAAAGGAAGATTGTTGGGGGGGGAAGAGGGGAAGATTGTGGGGGGGAGAGAGGAAGATGGTTGGGGGGGAGAAAGGAAGATTGTTGGTCGGGGGGGAGAGAGGACGATTGTGGGGGGAGAGAGGGGAAGATTGTGGGGGGCGGAGAGAGGGGAAGATTGTGGGGGGGGAGAGAGGGGAAGATTGTGGGGGGGGAGAAAGGAAGATTGTGGGGGGGGGAGAGAGGGGAAGATTGTGGGGTGGGAGAGAGAAGATTGGTGGGGGGCAGAGAGGAAGATTGTGGGGGAGAGGGGACGATTGTGGGGGGGAAGAGGGGAAGATTGTGGGGGGAGAGAGAGGGGAAGATTGTGGGGGGGAGAGAGGGGAAGATTGTGGGGGGGAGAGAGGGGAAGATTGTGGGGGGGGGAAGAGGGGAAGATTGTGGGGGGGAAGAGGGGAAGATTGTGGGGGGGTGGACAGGGGAAGATTGTGGGGGGGGGGAGAGAGAGGGGAAGATTGTGGGGGGAGAGAGAGGGGAAGATTGTGGGGGGAGAGAGAGGGGAAGATTGTGGGGGGAGAGAGAGGGGAAGATTGTGGGGGGGGAGAGGGGTAGATTGTGGGGGGGGGAGACAGAGGGGAAGATTGTGGGGGGAGAAAAGGGAAGATTGTGATTGTGGGGGGAGAGAGAGGGAAAGATTGTGGGGGGGGGGAGAAAGGAAGATTGTGGGGGGGGGGAGAGGGGAAGATTGTGGGGGGGGGAGAGAGTGGAAGATTGTGGGGGGGGAGAAAGGAAGATTGTGGGGGGGGAGAGAGGGAAGATTGTGGGGGGGGAGAGAGGAAGATTGTTGGGGGGGAGAAAGGAAGATTGTTGGTGGGGGGCAGAGAGGAAGATTGTGGGGGGAGAGGGGACGATTGTGTGGGGGGAGAGGGGACGATTGTGGGGGGGAGAGGGGAAGATTGTGGGGGGGGGAAAGAGAGGGGAAGATTGTGGGGGGGGGAAGAGAGGGGAAGATTGTGGGGGGGGGAGAGAGGGGAAGATTGTGGGGGGAGAGAGAGGGAAAGATTGTGGGGGTGGGAAGAGGGGAAGATTGTGAGGGGGAAGAGGGGAAGATTGTGAGGGGAAGAGGGGAAGATTGAGGGGGGGTGAAGAGGGGAAGATTGTGGGGGGGGGAGAGAGGGGAAGATTGTGGGGGGAGAGAGACGGGAAGATTGTGGGGGGGAGAGAGAGGGGAAGATTGTGGGGGGAGAGAGAGGGGAAGATTGTGGGGGGGGAGAGGGGTAGATTGTGGGGGGGAGAGGGGTAGATTGTGGGGGGAGAGGGGTAGTTTGTGGGGGGGGGGGAGACAGAGGGGAAGATTGTGGGGGGAGAAAAGCGAAGATTGTGATTGTGGGGGGGAGAGAGAGGGAAAGATTGTGGGGGGAGAGAGAGGGAAGATTGTGGAGGGGGGGGAAGAGGGGAAGATTGTGGGGGGAGAGAGGGAAAGATTGTGGTGGGGAGAGAGAGGAAGATTGTGGGGGGGGAGAGAGGAAGATTGTGGGGGGGGGAGAGAGGAAGATTGTGGGGGGGGGGAGAGAGGGAAGATTGTGGGGGGGGGGAAGAAAGGACGATTGTTGGGGGGGAGAAAGGAAGATTGTTGGGGGGAGAAAGGAAGATTGTTGGTGGGGGGCAGAGAGGAAGATTGTGGGGGGAGAGAGGGGACGATTGTGGGGGGGGAGAGAGAGGAAGATTGTGTGGGGGGGGGAGAGAGAGGAAGATTGTGGGGGGTGGGAAGAGAGGGAAGATTGTGGGGGGAGAGAGGGGACGATTGTGGGGGGGAAGAGGGGAAGATTGTGGGGGGGGAGAGAGAGGAAGATTGTGGGGGGAGAGAGGGGAAGATTGTGGGGAGGGGAGATTGTTGGGTGGAGAGAGGGGAAGATTGTGGGGGGTAGAGAGAGGAAGATTGTGGGGGGTAGAGAGAGGAAGATTGTGGGGGGGGGAGAGAGGACGATTGTGGGGGGGGTGAGAGGGGAAGATTTGTGGGGGGGTGGAGAGGAGGAAGATTGTGGGGGGTGGGAGAGAGAGGGTAAGATTGTGGAGGGGGAGAGAGGGGAAGATTGTGGGGGGGTGGAGAGGGAGGAAGATTGTGGGGGTGAGAGAGGGGAAGATTGTGGGGGGGGGAGAGGGGGAAGATTGTGGGGGGGTGGAGAGGGAGGAAGATTGTGGGGGTGAGAGAGGGGAAGATTGTGGGGGGGGGGAGAGAGGGGAAGATTGTGGGGGGGAGAGAGGGGAAGATTGTGGGGGGGAGAGAGGGAAGATTGTGGGGGGGGGGAAGAGAGAGGGGAAGATTGTGGGGGGGAGAGAGGGGAAGATTGTGGGGGGGAGAGAGGGGAAGATTGTGGGGGGGGGGGGAGAGAGGAAGATTGTTGATGGGGGCAGAGAGGAAGATTGTGGGGGGAGAGAGGGGACGATTGTGGGGGGAGAGAGGGGACGATTGTGGGGGGAGAGAGGGGAAAGATTGTGGGGGGAGAGAGAGGAAGATTGTGGGGGGGGGAGAGAGAGGAAGATTGTGGGGGGGGGGGAAGAGAGGACGATTGTGGGGGGGTGAGAGGAAGATTGTTGGGGGGGAGAAAGGAAGATTGTTGGGGGGGAGAAAGGAAGATTGTTGGGGGGGAGAAAGGAAGATTGTGGGGGGGGGAGCGAGGGGAAGATTGTGGGGGAGAGAGGGGAAGATTGTTGGGGGAAGAAAGTTACATTGTTGGGGGGGGAAGAGAGGAAGATTTGTGGGGGGGTAGAGAGGAAGATTGTGGGGGGGTAGAGAGGAAGATTGTGGGGGGGGGAGAGAGGGGACGATTGTAGGGGGGAAGAGGGGAAGATTGTGGGGGGGAGAGAGGGGAAGATTGTGGGGGGGGAGAGAGGGGAAGATTGTGGGAGGGGGAAGATTGTTGGGTGGAGAGAGAGGAAGATTGTGGGGGGTAGAGAGAGGAAGATTGTGGGGGGAGAGAGAGAGGAAGATTGTGGGGGGAGAGAGAGGGGGAAGATTGTGGGGGGAGAGAGAGGGAAGATTGTGGGGGGGGAGAGAGGGGAAGATTGTGGGGTGGGAGAGAGGGGAAGATTGTGGGGGGGGAGACAGAGGGGAAGATAGTGGGGGGAGAAAAGGGAAGATTGTGATTGTGGGGGGAGAGAGAGGGGAAGATTGTGGGGGGAGAGGGAGGAAGATTGTGGGGGGAGAGAGGGGAAGATTGTGGGGGGAGAGAGGGGAAGATTGTGGGGGGGGAGAGAGGAAGATTGTGGGGAGGGAGAGAGGGGAAGATTGTGGGGGGAGAGAGGGGAAGATTGTGGGGGGAGAGAGGGGAAGATTGTGGGGGGAGAGAGGGGAAGATTGTGGGGGGAGAGAGGGGGAAGATTGTGGGGGAGTGAGGGGAAGATTGTGGGGGGAGTGAGGGGAAGATTGTGGGGGGAGTGAGGGGAAGATTGTGGGGGGGGAGAGAGGAAGATTGTGGGGGGGGGGCGAGGGAGGAGATTGTGGGGGGGAGGGAGGAAGATTGTGGGGGGAGAGGGGGGGAAGAGTGTGGGGGGAGAGGGGGGGAAGAGTGTGGGGGAGAGGGGGGGTATAGAGTGTGGGGGGAGAGGGGGGGAAGAGTGTGGGGGAGAGGGGGGGAAGAGTGTGGGGGGGAGGGAGGAAGATTGTGGAGGGAGAGAGGAAGATTGTGGGGGGAGAGGGGGGGAAGAGTGTGGGGGAGAGGGGGGAAGAGTGTGGGGGGGGAGAAGGGAGACAGAGATTGGTAGGGAGTGTGGAAGATTGTGTTGAAATGAGAGATTGGACGGGTGTGGGAGAGAGATGAATTAGAGAGAGAGAGAGAGAGAGAGAAAGAGAAATTGGTGAGTGAGGGAAAGAGAGATTGGTGGGGGGAGAGAGAGAGATTGGAGGCAGAGAGAGAGATAGAGAGAGAGAGAGAGAGAGAGATTGGTAGAGGAGATAGAGAGAGAGATTGGTGGGACGGAGAGAGAGATTGGAGGGAGTGAGACGAGAGTGATTGGATGGAAGAGATTTGTTGTGAGAGAGAGATGGAGGTTACAGATAGATGGGTGGAGAGAGAGAGAGATCGGAGGGAGTGCGAGAGAGAGCGTGGTGGGAGAGAGAAAGAGAGATTGAAGGGAGTAAGAGAGAGGGAGATTGGAGTGATCGAGAGAGAGATTGGAGGGAGTGAGTGAGATAGAGATTGGATGGGAGACATTTATTGTGAGAGAGAGATTGGAGGAGAGAAAGAGATGGGTTGAGACAGAGATTGGAGGGAGTACGAGAAATTGTTGGGTTGGGGTGAGGAATGGAGGAGAGTGAGATTGGAGAGACAGAGAGAGATTTGTGAGGAAGGGAAAGGGAGATTGGAGGAGACAGAGAGATTGAGGAGAGAGCGAGAGTGAGGGCGTACAGAGGAGGGAGGGAAGGATTCAAGACGATGGAGTGAGTGATGGAGGAAGAAGTGATGGGGGAAGTCGGGAATAGGAGGGATGGAGGATGGATGGAGAGAGAAGGTGAGGGGATGGAGGAGGTAAAGGGGGGAATGGGGGTGGGAAGAGGGGAATAGAGGAGGAGGAGGAGCGGAGGGACGCGGGATAAAAAAAGATACACAAGTCACTGTCACTCTCGGCGCATGTGAGGGTCACATTGAGACAGGGGTTAGTAGACAGCTTCTCTGTCCTGGTGGGGGTGGACAGTGGGAATCTCTAGCCCCTGTTTATTTCCCCAGCTCTCCCTACCAGCCCACTCCCCCATACCACCCCCAGCCCAGCCCAGCCCAGCCCAGCCCAGCCCAACTTTAGAGAGTGCGGAGGGAGAGCCATTACTGTTTCTGACACGCACAGGGGTTGGGGGTGGGGGTTACTGAGAGGAGCCAGGTTATAAGGGAAGGGGTCAGTGCGTCCCCCTGCTGCTGGGGTGGGGGTCAGACACAGAGAAGGGGAGGGGAACAAGTGAGTTCACATCAGGACATCCTCCTGGCTGAGGGGGGACGTCAGGGAGAGTGGGGGGGGGGGGGCGGTGGGTTCACATCAGGGTACACCCCAGGGTAATGCGGGGAGCAGACACACAGAGAAAGGGCCGGATTGGGGGGGGGGGGAACCGGGCCTCACACGAAGCGATAACAGAGATTCCCAAGCTTTGGGAACGGGTTGGTTTTCCTCTGCTTTGAACCTGTGTGTCGCAGGGAGCTGGAACAGTGTGCCTGAGGGGGCTGTGCTGGTTCTGGTGGGAGGAGGGGGGAGGATTGCAAGGCCAGTGATGGTCTCCTACAATGACACACACACACACACACACACACACTCTCTCTCTCTCTCTGAACACGCATAGGGCAGACTGCAGGCACTGCACCAGCATCTGACTGCGGGGGGGGGGGGGAGAGGGAGAGAGAGAGAGAGAGAGAGAGAGAGAGAGGGGGGAGAGAGAGAGAGAGAGAGGTGGGGAGAGAATGAGGGAGAGAGAGAGACAGACAGACAGACAGAGAGACAGAGAGAGAGAGACAGAGAGAGAGAGAGAGAGAGAGAGAATGAGGGAGAGAGAGAGAGAGACACACAGAGAGAGAGAGAATGAGGGAGAGAGAGAGAAAGACAGAGAGCGAGGGAGAGAGAGAGAGAGAGAGAGAGCGAAAACACAAGGGGGAGAGAAAGAGGGAATGGGGGAGAGAAAGAGGGAATGAGGGAGAGAAAATGAGGGAGAGAGAGGGAATG
>NW_027310339.1:17500-29503 GCF_047496795.1 Chiloscyllium punctatum
TGAATTGAGAGGGGGAAAAAAAAAGAACAGCGAAGGGAATTGATTGGAATGGATGATATGCCCCCTCCCTGTCTCGGTAACCCCCTCCATCCCCTCCCTACCTCTGTAACCCTGTACACCCTCTCCCTAACTCTGTAACCCCCTCCCTATCTCTGGAACCCCCTTACACCCCCTCCCTATCTCTGTAACACCCCTACACCCCCTCCCTAACACTGTAACCCCCTCCCTATCTCTGTACCCCCCTTACACCCCCTCCCTATCTCTGTAACACCCCCCACCCCTCCCTATCTCTGTAACCCCCTCCATCCCCTCCCTACCTCTGTAACCCTGTACACCCTCTCCCTAACTCTGTAACCCCCTCCCTATCTCTGGAACCCCCTTACACCCCCTCCCTATCTCTGTAACACCCCCCACCCCCTCCCTATCTCTGTAACCCCCTACACCCCCTCCCTATCTCTGTAACCCCCCTACACCCCCTCCCTATCTCTGTAACCCCCCTACACCCCCTCCCTATCTCTGTAACCCCCTACACCCCCTCCCTGTCTCTGTAACCCCCCTAAACCCCCTCCCTATCTCTGTAACCCCCCTACACCCCCTCCCTATCTCTGTAACCCCCTACACCCCCTCCCTATCTCTGTAACCCCCCTACACCCCCTCCCTATCTCTGTAACCCCCCTACACCCCCTCCCTATCTCTGTAACCCCCCCTACACCCCCTCCCTATCTCTGTAACCCCCCTAAACCCCCTCCCTATCTCTGTAACCCCCCCTACACCCCCTCCCTATCTCTGTAACCCCCCTACACCCCCTCCCTATCTCTGTAACCCCCTACACTCCCTCCCTATCTCTGTAACCCCCCTACACCCCCTCCCTATCTCTGTCACCCCCTACACCCCCTCCCTATCTCTGTCACCCCCTACATCCCCTCCCTGTCTCTGTAACCCCCCTACACCCCCTCCATATCTCTGTAACCCCCCTACACCCCCTCCCTATCTCTGTAACCCCCTACACCCCCTCCCTATCTGTCACACCCTCTGGCCCCCACAACCCCTCCCTATCTCTGTAACCCCCTCCATCTCCCCACACCCCCTCCCTATCTCTGTAACCCCCTCCAGCCTCCACACCCCTCTCGCTATCTTTGTCACCCCCTACACCCCTCCCCATCTCTGTAACCCCCTACATCCCCTCCCTATCTCTTTAACCCCCACCGTCTCCCAACACCTCCTCCCTATCTCTGTAACCTCCACCATCTCCCTACACCCCCTCCCTATATCTGTAACCCCCTCCGTCTCCCAACATTCCCTCCCTATCTCTGTAACACCCTCCATCTCCTTACACCCCCTACCTGTCTCTGTAACCTACACCAGCCCCTACACTCCCTCCCTATCTCTGTAACCCCCCCACACCCCCTCCCTATCTCTGTAACCCCCTACACCCCCTCCCTGTCTCTGTAACCCCCTACATCCCCTCCCTGTCTCTGTAACCCCCTACAACCCCTCCCTATCTCTGTAACCCCCCTACACCCCCTCCCTATCTCTGTAACCCCCCCTACACCCCCTCCCTATCTCTGTAACCCCCTACACCCCCTCCCTATCTCTGTAACCTCCCCTACACCCCCTCCCTGTCTCTGTAACCCCCCTACACCCCCTCCCTATCTCTGTAACCCCCTACACCCCCTCCGTCTCTGTAACCCCCCTACACCCCCTCCCTATCTCTGTAACCCCCTACACCCCCTCCCTGTCTCTGTAACCCCCTACAACCCCTCCCTATCTCTGTAACCCCCCTACACCCCCTCCCTGTCTCTGTAACCCCCTACACCCCCTCCCTATCTCTGTAACCCCCCTACACCCCCTCCCTATCTCTGTAACCCCCCCTACACCCCCTCCCTATCTCTGTAAACCCCCTACACCCCCTCCCTGTCTCTGTAACCCCCTACACCCCCTCCCTATCTCTGTAACCCCCCTACACCCCCTCCCTATCTCTGTAACCCCCCCTACACCCCCTCCCTATCTCTGTAAACCCCCTACACCCCCTCCCTATCTCTGTAAACCCCCTACACCCCCTCCCTGTCTCTGTAACCCTCCCACACCCCCTCCCTATCTCTGTAACCCCCCCACACCCCCTCCCTATCTCTGTAACCGCCCTACACCCCCTCCCTATCTCTCTAACCCCTTCTGTCCCCCTACACCCCCTCCCTATCTCTGTAACCCCCTCCGGTCCCTACAACCCCTCCCTATCTCTGTACGCCCTACACCCCTCACTATCTCTGTCCCCTACACCCTCTCCCTATCTCTGTAACCCCCACACCTCCTCCCTATCTCTGTAACCCCCCTACACCCTCTCCCTGTCTCTGTAACCCCCCTACACCCCCTCCCTGTCTCTGTAACCCCCCTACACCCCCTCCCTGTCCCTGTAACCCCCCCTACACCCCCTCCCTGTCTCTGTAACCCCCTACACCCCCTCCCTATCCCTGTAACCCCCCCTACACCCCCTCCCTATCTCTGTAACCCCCACACCTCCTCCCTATCTCTGTAACCCCCCTACACCCCCTCCCTATCCCTGTAACCCCCCCTACACCCCCTCCCTGTCTCTGTAACCCCCTACACCCCCTCCCTGTCTCTGTAACCCCCTACACCCCCTCCCTATCCCTGTAACCCCCCCTACACCCCCTCCCTGTCTCTGTAACCCCCTACACCCCCTCCCTATATCTGTAACCCCCTCCCTATCCCTGTTACACCATACACCCCCTCCCTATCTCTTTAACCCCCTCCGTCCCCCTACACCCCCTCCCTATTTCTGTAACCCCGTCCGTCCCCCTACACCCCCTCCCCATCTCCGTAACCCCGTCCGTCCCCCTACACCCCCTCCCTATCTCTGTAACCCCCTCCGTCCCCCTACACCCCGTTCCTATCTCTGTAACCCCCTCCATCTCCCTACACCCCCTCCCTGTCTCTGTAACCCCCTACACCCCCTCCCTGTCTCTGTAACCCCCCTACACCCCCTCCCTATCTCTGTAACCCCCTCCATCCCCCTACACCCCGTTCCTATCTCTGTAACCCCCTCCATCTCCCTACACCCCCTCCCTACCTCTGAAACCCCCTCCGTCCCCGTACACCCCCTCCCTATCTCTGTAACCCCCTACACACCCTCCCTATCCCTGTAATCCCCTACACCCCCCTCCCTATCTCTGTAAAACCCTCTGTCCCACTACACCCCCTCCCTACACCCCGGGGAGAGTCACTGCCCCATGGGGAGGGGAAACTGTACTCTGGGGAGAGTCACTGCCCCATGGGGAGAGGGAACTGTACCTGGGTAGAGTTAAGTTCCCCTGTACCTGGGGCTAGAGTTTTGTGGCCCTTACCGTGGGGAGGGTTGGTGCCCAGTAACCAGGGGATAGAATGGGTGCCCTTGTGATCTAATCGTGGGGACGGAGGGCTAGGGAGCGAGAGAGAGGAGAGAGGGAGAGAATTTCCTACACCCCAACAGGGCGACAGCAGGATTTCAGTCCCTCAGTGAGCGAGTGTGCTCAGAAATAGTAGCTCTCCAGCTCTAATCCCTTCAGTCCTCAAACTGGCCTCTACATAATCCATCTTCAGAGAGATCAGCCATGTGCAGTGACCCTTCACCCAGTCAATGCTGAGGGAACTGTCCGGGAGACAGAGGGAGGGAGGGAGACAGAGGGAAGGAGGGAGGCAGAGGTAGGGAGAGGGAGGGAGGAATGGAGAGAGATTGGGAGAGGGAAAGGTGACACACACACACAGACAGGGACTGCGAGGGAGAAGAAAGACTGGGAGAGGGAGGAATGAGAGAGAGAGACACGCACACACACACAGACAGGGAGTGCAAGGTGGAGGGGGGGGGGGGGGTGGGGAAGAGAGAGAGAGAGAGAGAGCGCGCGTGCAAGAGATTGGGAGAGGGTGACAGAGGTAGAAATATACAGAAAAAAGAGAGAGATTTGGAGTGGGAGGAGAGAGAGACAAACAGACAGACGGGGGGGCAAGACAGAGTCAGAAAGACACACACATACAAAGAGAGAAACAGGGAGTGCAAGGGGAGAGAAACAGACAGATGGGGGGGGAAGACAGAGAGAGAAAGACACACACATACAAAGAGAGAAACAGGGAGTGCAAGGGGAGAGAAACAGACAGACGGGGCGGGGGGGGGAAGACAGAGAGAGAGAGAGAGAGATAAAGAAGACTGGAAAAGTGGAACAGACATGCAGAGAGAGAGACAGGCAGACAGGAAGGGAGACAGAGAGCGCGAGAAGAGACAAAATATAACTGGAATCAATGAGTGAGGGGGCGGGGAAGAGAAAGAGACAGAACACACGGAGTGCGGCCCTCCTTGGAGTATTGTGAACAGTTCTGGCCTCCGTATTATAGGAAGGATGTGGAAGCTTTGGAAAGGGTGCAGAAGAGGTTTACCGGGATGTTGCTTGTTATGGAGGGAATGTCTTACAGGGAAAGGCTGAGGGACGTGAGGCTGTTTTTGTTAGAGAGAAGAAGGAGGTTGAGAGGTGACTTAATTAAGACATACAAGATAATTAGATTAAGGGGTTTATGTGGAATTAGTACACCCCAGTCCAACACCGGCCTCTCCAAATCAAGATAATTAGGGGGATAGATAGTGGAATAGAGAGAGCGGTTTTCCTCAGATGGTGATCGCTAGCACGAGGGGGCATAGCTTTAAATTGAGGGATGATAGATAATGGACAGATGTCAGAGGGAATTTCTTTACTCAGAGTTAGTAGGGGCATGAATCAGTAGTAAACTGGCCAACTTTAAGGGTATTTAAATGGACATTTGACATACATATGGATGAAAAGGGAATGGTGTAGGTTAGATGGGCTTCAGATTGGTTCCACAGGGTCAGTATAACACTGAGGGCTGAAGGGCCTGTACTGCGCTGGAACGTTATATGTTAAGGAGAGAGAAACTGAGGGGCTGATAGGGATTGTGGGACAGAAGGCAAGGGAGAAAGGATCATTGTGGACGATGTAGAATGGGACAGACAGACAGACAGAGAGCGAGACACAGACACACACACAGACAGACAGACAGACACACAGACACAGAGACACACACACACACACAGACACAGAGACACACACAGACACAGACACAGAGACACACACACACAGACACAGAGACACACACACACACACACAGACACAGAGACACACACACACAGACACAGAGACACACACACACAGACACAGAGACACACACACACACACACAGACACACACACACAGACACAGCCCAGGCTGGAGGAGAAAGAGGAACAGGGCTCATGAACATTATTGGGCAAAATGGGAAGGAAGCCATCAATCACATCCAACCCATTACTCCCTGAGGCTGTGTGAAGAGTGTGTTGCTGGAAAAGGACAGCAGGTCAGGCAGCATCTGAGGAAGCAGGAGAGGGGACATTACAGACATAAACCCTGATAACAGGGTTGATCATGGAGTCCCATTAACACTACTCCCATAAAACCAGCTAATTCACCCACGGTCAGGGGATTGCTCAATGAGGGATCATCACCCGAACTACCACCCGATATCGCTCCGACACCACCCTCACCGACACCACACTCACCGTCCCCCCGACACCACACTCACCGTCCCCCCAACACCACACTCACCGTCCCCCCGACACCACCCTCACCGTCCCCCCGACACCACCCTCACCGACACCACCCCCACCGACACCACCCTCACCCCCTCACCGTCCCCCCGACACCACCCTCACCGACACCACCCTCACCGACACCACCCTCACCGACACCACCCCCACCGACACCACCCTCACCGACACCACCCTCACCGACACCACCCTCACCGTCCCCCCGACACCAGCCTCACCGTCCCCCCGACACCACCCTCACCGTCCCCCCGACACCACCCTCACCGTCCCCCCGACACCACCCTCACCGTCCACCCGACACCACCCTCACCGACACCACCCTCACCGTCCCCCCGACACCACCCTCACCGTCCCCCCGACACCACCCTCACCGTCCCCCCGACACCACCCTCACCGTCCCCCCGACACCACCCTCACCCTCCCCCCGACACCACCCTCACCGTCCCCCCGACACCACCCTCACCGTCCCCCCGACACCACCCTCACCGTCCCCCCGACACCACCCTCACCGTCCCCCCGACACCACCCTCACCGTCCCCCCGACACCACCCTCACCGTCCCTCCGACACCACCCTCACCGTCCCCCCGACACCACCCTCACCGTCCCCCCGACACCACCCTCACCGTCCCCCCGACACCACCCTCACCGTCCCCCCGACACCACCCTCACCGTCCCCCCGACACCACCCTCACCGTCCCCCCGACACCACCCTCACCGTCCCCCCGACACCACCCTCACCGTCCCCCCGACACCACCCTCACCGTCCCCCCGACACCACCCTCACCGTCCCCCCGACACCACCCTCACCGTCCCCCCGACACCACCCTCACCGTCCCTCCGACACCACCCTCACCGTCCCCCCGACACCACCCTCACCGTCCCCCCGACACCACCCTCACCGTCCCCCCGACACCACCCTCACCGTCCCCCCGACACCACCCTCACCGTCCCCCCGACACCACCCTCACCGTCCCTCCGACACCACCCTCACCGTCCCCCCGACACCACCCTCACCGTCCCCCCGACACCACCCTCACCGTCCCCCCGACACCACCCTCACCGTCCCCCCGACACCACCCTCACCGTCCCTCCGACACCAGCCTCACCCTCCCCCCGACACCAACCTCACCGTCCCCCCGACACCACACTCACTGTCCCCCCGACACCAGCCTCACCCTCCCCCCGACACCAACCTCACCGTCCCCCCGACACCACACTCACTGTCCCCCCGACACCAGCCTCACCCTCCCCCCGACACCACCCTCACCGTCCCTCCGACACCAGCCTCACCCTCCCCCCGACACCACCCTCACCGTCCCCCCGACACCACCCTCACCGTCCCCCCGACACCACCCTCACCGTCCCTCCGACACCAGCCTCACCCTCCCCCCGACACCAACCTCACCGTCCCCCCGACACCACCCTCACCGTCCCCCCGACACCACCCTCACCGTCCCCCCGACACCACCCTCACCGTCCCTCCGACACCAGCCTCACCCTCCCCCCGACACCAACCTCACCGTCCCCCCGACACCACCCTCACCGTCCCCCCGACACCACCCTCACCGTCCCCCCGACACCACCCTCACCGTCCCCCCGACACCACCCTCACCGACACCAGCCTCACCCTCCCCCCGACACCAACCTCACCGTCCCCCCGACACCAGCCTCACCCTCCCCCCGACACCAACCTCACCGTCCCCCCGACACCACCCTCACCGTCCCCCCGACACCACCCTCACCGTCCCCCCGACACCACCCTCACCGTCCCTCCGACACCAGCCTCACCCTCCCCCCGACACCACCCTCACCGTCCCCCCGACACCACCCTCACCGTCCCCCCGACACCACCCTCACCGTCCCCCCGACACCACCCTCACCGTCCCCCCGACACCACCCTCACCGTCTACCCGACACCACCCTCACCCTCCCCCCGACACCACCCTCACCGTCCCCCCGACACCACCCTCACCCTCCCCCCGACACCACCCTCACCGTCCCCCCGACACCACCCTCACCGTCCCCCCGACACCACCCTCACCGTCCCCCCGACACCACCCTCACCGTCCCCCCGACACCACCCTCACCGTCCCCCCGACACCACCCTCACCGTCCCCCCGACACCACCCTCACCGTCCCCCCGACACCACCCTCACCGTCCCCCCGACACCACCCTCACCGTCCCCCCGACACCACCCTCACCGTCACCCCGACACCACCCTCACCGTCCCCCCGACACCACCCTCACCGTCCCCCCGACACCACCCTCACCGTCCCCCCGACACCACCCTCACCGTCCCCCCGACACCACCCTCACCGTCCCCCCGACACCACCCTCACCGTCCCCCCGACACCACCCTCACCGTCCCCCCGACACCACCCTCACCGTCCCCCGACACCACCCTCACCGACACCACCCTCACCGTCTACCCGACACCACCCTCACCCTCCCCCCGACACCACCCTCACCGTCACCCCGACACCACCCTCACCGTCACCCCGACACCACCCTCACCGTCACCCCGACACCACCCTCACCGACACCACCCTCACAGTCTACCCGACACCACCCTCACCCTCCCCCCGACACCACCCTCACCGACACCACCCTCACCGTCTACCCGACACCACCCTCACCCTCCCCCCGACACCACCCTCACCGTCACCCCGACACCACCCTCACCGTCACCCCGACACCACCCTCACCGACACCACCCTCACCGTCCCCCCGACACCACCCTCACTGTCCCCCCGACACCACCCTCACCGTCACCCCGACACCACCCTCACCGACACCACCCTCACCGTCTACCCGACACCACCCTCACCCTCCCCCCGACACCACCGTCACCGTCACCCCGACACCACCCTCACCGTCACCCCGACACCACCCTCACCGTCACCCCGACACCACCCTCACCGACACCACCCTCACCGTCTACCCGACACCACCCTCACCCTCCCCCCGACACCACCCTCACCGTCCCCCCGACACCACCCTCACCCCCGACACCACCCTCACCGACACCACCCTCACCGTCCCCCCGACACCAGCCTCCCCCTCACTATCTCTCCTCCCCCTCCCCTCACACTCTCACCCTCACTATCTCTCCTCCCCCTCCCCTCACACTCTCTCCCTCACTATCTCTCCTCCCCCTCCCCTCACACTCTCACCCTCACTATCTCTCCTCCCCTCACACTCTCTCCCTCACTATCTCTCCTCCCCTCACACTCTCTCCCTCACTATCTCTCCTCCCCCTCCCCTCACACTCTCACCCTCACTCTCTCTCCTCCCCCTCCCCTCACACTCTCACCCTCACTATCTCTCCTCCCCTCACACTCTCTCCCTCACTATCTCTCCTCCCTCACACTCTCTCCCTCACTATCTCTCCTCCCCCTCCCCTCACACTCTCACCCTCACTCTCTCTCCTCCCCCTCCCCTCACACTCTCACCCTCACTATCTCTCCTCCCCTCCCTCACACTCTCACTCTCTCCTCCCTCACACTCTCACCCTCACTATCTCTCCTCCCCTCACACTCTCTCCCTCACTATCTCTCCTCCCCTCACACTCTCACCCTCACTATCTCTCCTCCCCTCACACTCTCACCCTCACTATCTCTCCTCCCCCCTCCCTCACACTCTCACCCTCACTATCTCTCCTCCCCCTCCCTCACACTCTCACCCTCACTATCTCCTCCCCCTCCCCTCACACTCTCACCCTCACTATCTCTCCTCCCCTCACACTCTCACCCTCACTATCTCTCCTCCCCTCACACTCTCTCCCTCACTATCTCTCCTCCCCTCACACTCTCACCCTCACTATCTCTCCTCCCTCACACTCTCACCCTCACTATCTCTCCTCCCCCTCCCCTCACACTCTCACCCTCACTATCTCTCCTCCCCCTCCCTCACACTCTCACCCTCACTATCTCTCCTCCCCTCACACTCTCACCCTCACTATCTCTCCTCCCCTCACACTCTCACCCTCACTATCTCTCCTCCCCTCACACTCTCACCCTCACTATCTCTCCTCCCCTCACACTCTCACCCTCACTATCTCTCCTCCCCCTCCCCTCACACTCTCACCCTCACTATCTCTCCTCCCCCTCCCCTCACACTCTCACCCTCACTCTCTCTCCTCCCCCTCCCCTCACACTCTCACCCTCACTATCTCTCCTCCCCTCACACTCTCTCCCTCACTATCTCTCCTCCCCTCACACTCTCACCCTCACTATCTCTCCTCCTCCTCCTTTCACACTCTCACCCTCACTATCTCTCCTCCCCTCACACTCTCACCCTCACTATCTCTCCTCCCCCTCCCCTCACACTCTCACCCTCACTATCTCTCCTCCCCCTCCCCTCACACTCTCACCCTCACTATCTCTCCTCCCCCTCCCCTCACACTCTCACCCTCACCTATCTCTCCTCCCCTCACACTCACCCTCACTATCTCTCCTCCCCTCACACTCTCTCCCTCACTATCTCTCCTCCCCTCACACTCTCACCCTCACTATCTCTCCTCCCCTCACACTCTCACCCTCACTATCTCTCCTCCCCCTCCCCTCACACTCTCACCCTCACTATCTCTCCTCCCCCTCCCCTCACACTCTCACCCTCACTATCTCTCCTCCCCTCACACTCTCACCCTCACTATCTCTCCTCCCCTCACACTCTCACCCTCACTATCTCTCCTCCCCTCACACTCTCACCCTCACTATCTCTCCTCCCCTCACACTCTCACCCTCACTATCTCTCCTCCCCCTCCCCTCACACTCTCACCCTCACTATCTCTCCTCCCCCTCCCCTCACACTCTCACCCTCACTCTCTCTCCTCCCCCTCCCCTCACACTCTCACCCTCACTATCTCTCCTCCCCTCACACTCTCTCCCTCACTATCTCTCCTCCCCTCACACTCTCACCCTCACTATCTCTCCTCCTCCTCCTTTCACACTCTCACCCTCACTATCTCTCCTCCTCCTCCTTTCACACTCTCTCCATTCCCAGCGGTTCTCCGGCGCACGTGCCTCCTTCCCGCCTCGCCTCCTGATTGGTCTACACCGTCCCAGCCCCTCTCCCGCTATTGGTCAGCCTTGGACGCCTGCCCCTCCCCCTGATTGGTCGACCTTCTCCCCCTTTCCTCCCCCCCCCTCCGCCCTTTACGTTGTGTCACCGCCTCCCCCCTACAGGACCCGCCCCCCCGCGCAGGCCCGCCCCGCCCCCCTCGGCGGACGGCCCCGCCTCTCGAGGCGCACACCGCCCGCTGACAATAGACCCCGCCCCTTGGAGACGATCCCCCGCCCTGATTGGTGGAGCCATCTCCTTGGTGACTGTCTCCGCCCATTCAAGACTGTCCCCGCCCCATAGATACAGTCCCCTCCCCCATAGAGACAGTCCCCTCCCCCTTAGTGACTGACCCCCTCCCTCCCCCCCTCAGGGGACTGACCCCCCCCCTCCCCCCAGGGGACTGACCCCCTCCCCCCTCCCCTCAGGGGACTGACCCCCTCCCCCCCCCTCAGGGGACTGACCCCCTCCCCCCCCCTCAGGGGACTGACCCTCTCCCCCCTCAGGGGACTGACCCCCTCCCCCCCCTCAGGGGACTGACCCTCTCCCCCCCCCTCAGGGGACTGACCCCCTCCCCCCTCCCCTCAGGGGACTGACCCCCTCCCCCCCCTCAGGGGACTGACCCCCTCCCCCCCCCTCAGGGGACTGACCCCCTCCCCCCCCCTCAGGGGACTGACCCCCCCCCCTCAGGGGACTGACCCCCCTCCCTCCCCCCCTCAGGGGACTGACCCCCTCCCTCCCCTCAGGGACTGACCCTCTCCCTCCCCTCAGGGGGACTGACCCCCCCCACCTCCCCTCAGGGGACTGACCATCTCCCTCCCCCCAGGGGACTGACCCCCTCCCCCCCTCAGGGGACTGACCCCCTCCCTCCCCCCAGGGGACTGACCCCCCCACCTCCCCTCAGGGGACTGACGCCCCCCCCCCCCGGGCAGAGATGTGCCTGGACGGTGAGGTTTTACACGGGAGATGTGGCAGTGCAGCTGAGGTTCAGATCGAGTGATGAGGCCGACTCCAGTTCTACAAACCAATTTAATCTCCTGTATAAAACAGTACACAAACTCAATCAAGAAACATCTCTCAGAAACACGTATGAAAATATCCCACCGTACATGTGAAGCTGGGTTTGTACCTGTGTGTGTGCGCACACGCGTGTGCAGAGGGGTGCATGTGTGTGTTCGTGTGCACACTCATGTGGGGGTATGCGTGTGCACGCACTGGTGCGTGTACGTGTACGCGTGTGGACATGTGCATATGCATGTCAGGGTATGTGCGTGTGTGTGTGCGTGGGCTTAACATGGG
>NW_027310339.1:29603-97904 GCF_047496795.1 Chiloscyllium punctatum
ACTTCCCCATTGGGCGTCACCTTAGCCCCGCCCTGGTCGATTGCAATGACCATTGGTCGGATGCCGTGTTACTCAGCCCAGCGGGACCAATCAGAGACGGGGGCGGTGCGATTATCGTTTGTCTGACCGTCTATTGGTGAACGGGGATGTCTGTCTGTCTGACTGACCGACACGACTGTCCAATCAGCAACTTGGAGGGCGGGGCGAAACTATCTTCAATGTGAATACCCTTTACATTCCCATGTTCCTGCATCCTATATAATCTTTACATTCCCATGTTCCAGCATCCTATATAATCTTTACATTCCTACATCGTGTATAATCTTTACATTCCCCTGTTCCTGCATCGTGTATAATCTTTACATTCCCATGTTCCTGCATTGTATATAATCTTTACATTCTCCTGTTCCTGCATCGTATATAATGTTTACATTCCCATGTTCCTGCATTGTGTATAATCTTTACATTCCCATGTTCCAGCATCCTATATAATCTTTACATTCCTACATCGTGTATAATCTTTACATTCCCCTGTTCCTGCATCGTGTATAATCTTTACATTCCCATGTTCCTGCATTGTATATAATCTTTACATTCTCCTGTTCCTGCTTTGTATAAACATTACATTCCCCAGTTCCTGCATTGTGTGTAATCTTTACATTCCCCAGTTCCTGCATTGTGTGTAATCTTTATATTCCCCTGTTCCAGCATCATATATAATCTTTACATTCCCCTGTTCCTGCATTGTGCATATTTAACAAACCTAGATTGTTGTTAAGTATTTCATCGTTTAGATTCGATTACCCACAGTGTGGAAATGGGCCCTTCAACCCAACAAGTCCACACCGACCCGCCAAAGCACAACCCACCCAGACCCATTCCTCTACATTTACCCCTACACCTAACACTATGGGCAATTTAGCATGGCCAATTCACCCTAACCTGCACATTTTTGGACTGTGGGAGGAAACCGGAGCATCCGGAGGAAACCCACGCAGACACGGGGAGAACGTGCAAACTCCACACAGTCAGTCGCCTGAGGCGGGAATTGAACCCAGGTCTCTGGCGCTGTGAGACAGCAGTGCTAACCACTGTGCCACCGTGTCGCCCATAGTTTCCAGGTTTCAGTTCGTTAATATGTAAATCCCAGGACGTCTTTTAAGTCACATTCTCAGGACAACTTAATGTAAAACAAAAGTGACATATCAGCTCAGATCATCAGGATCTTCCTGATGAAGAGTTTATGCCCGAAATGTCGACTCTCCTGCTCCTTAGTTTGCTGCCTGACTGGCTGTGCTTTTCCAGCACCACACTTTTTCACTCTGCAGTCCTGACCTCCTCCCACACCTGATGAATGGTTTGACAAAACTCCAGATTAAGTCACATGTCTTCCTTTCAACGGTCTCAACTCTTGAGCCAGTTCTTGTTTCTGGTGTTTAAACCACATATTGGTCCCGGGGGGAGGGGGTGGAGGGGACTACATGCTAGTCCCACGGGGAGAACTTCCTTGAATAATACTCAAGAAGCTCGACACCATCCAGGACAAAGCAACCTTCGCTTGTCTGCCACCAGAACCCCACCCCTCCCTCACCGACGCTCAGTAGCTGCAGTGTGTACCATCGACAAGTCGCACTGCAGGAATTCAGCAAATATCCTCCAAACCCTCGGCCACTTCCATCTAGAAGGACAAGGGGCTGCAGATACACTGTATGGGATGGGGGGTAGGGGGAGCGGAGGGGTAGAGGGGGAGCTGCTGTGGTTCAAGAAGGCAGTTCAACTCTACCTTCTCAAGAGGCAACTAGGGACAGAAGTCAAATGATGGGTCCAGTCACTTCCCAAGCATTAATGAAAAAAAACCCTTTTCCTTCCAGATTCGTTTCTCCCAGATCCACAGTTTAAAAGTCACCAATTTAATCAGCAAAAGAACTGCAGATGCTGTAAATCAGGAAAAAAAACCAGAAGTTGCTGTAAAGTCTCAGCAGTTCTGGCAGCATCTGTGAAGGGAAATCCGAGTTAAGGTTTCGGGTCCGGTGACCCTTAATGTTATACCACTTTTTAAGAAAGGTGGGAGAGAGAAAGCAGGAAATTATAGACCAGTTAGTCTGACCTCAGTGGTGGGAAAGATGCTGGAGTCTATTATAAAGGATGAAATTACGACACATCTGGATAGTCGTAACAGGATAGGACAGAGTCAGCATGGATTTATGAAGGGGAAATCATGCTTGACTAATCTTCTGGAATTTTTTGAGGATGTAACTCTGAAGATGGACGAGGGAGATCCAGTAGATGTAGTGTACCTGGACTTTCAGAAAGCTTTTGATAAAGTCCCACATAGGAGGTTAGTGAGCAAAATTAGGGCGCATGGTATTGGGGGCAAAGTGCTAACTTGGATTGAAATTTGGTTGGCCGACAGGAAACAAAGAGTAGTGATAAACAGCTCCATTTCGGAATGGCAGGCAGTGACCAGTGGGGTATCGCAGGGATCAGTACTGGGACCGCAGCTTTGTACAATATATGTTAATGATATAGAAGATGGTATTAGTAATAACATTAGCAAATTTGCTGATGATACTAAGCTGGGTGGCAGGGTGAAATGTGATGAGGATGTTAGGAGATTACAGGGTGACCTGGACAAGTTAGGTGAGTGGGCAGATGCATGGCAGATGCAGTTTAATGTGGATAAATGTAAGGTTATCCACTTTGGTAGCAAGAACAGGAAGGCAGACTACTACCTAGATGGAATCAATTTAGGTAAAGGGGCAGTACAGAGAGATCTGGGTGTTCTTGTACACCAGTCAATGAAGGTAAGCATGCAGGTGCAGCAGGTAGTGAAGAAGGCTAATAGCATGCTGGCCTTCATAACAAGAGGGATTGAGTATAGAAGCAAAGAGGTTCTTCTGCAGCTGTACAGGGCCCTGGTGAGACCACACCTGGAGTACTGTGTGCAGTTCTGGTCTCCAAATTTGAGGAAAGACATTCTGGCTATTGAGGGAGTGCAGCGTAGGTTCACGAGGTCAATTCCTGGAATGGCGGGATTACCTTACGCTGAAAGACTGGAGCGACTGGGCTTGTATACCCTTGAGTTTAGAAGACTGAGAGGGGATCTGATTGAGACATATAAGATTATGAAAGGATTGGACACTCTGGAGGCAGGAGACATGTTTCCGCTGATGGGTGAGTGCCGAACCAGAGGACACAGCTTAAAAATACAGGGTAGACCATTTAGGACAGAGATGAGGAGAAACTACTTCACCCAGAGAGTGGTGGCTGTGTGGAATGCTCTGCCCCAGAGGGCAGTGGAGGCCCAGTCGCTGGATTCATTTAAGAAAGAGTTGGATAGAGCTCTCAAGGATAGTGGAATCAAGGGTTATGGAGATAAGGCAGGAACAGGATACTGATTAAGGATGATCAGCCATGATCATATTGAATGGTGGTGCAGGCTCGAAGGGCAGAATGGCCTACTCCTGCATCTATTGTCTATTGTCTGTTGTCCAAAGAACTGATGGTAGCGAGGAAATTGTTGGTTTGTACACAGAAGATAGGGTGGGGCAGAGGGGTTAAAGTATAAATGATGGATAGGGATAGAGCCCAGAGAGAGGGAAGAGCAGTTGGACAGGAAAAGGAGTGAATAACGAATGGCTCTTAATGGAGACTGTTAGTGGCTAACAACAGGTAGTGGGTAATGGCAGACTGTGTGATAACAAGGCCTGGGGTTTGGGGTAGGGGGCTTGTTGAATTGTTGAACTGGATACTGAGTCTGGAGGGCTGCAGGGTCCCCAAGCAGAAAATGAGGCGCTGTCCTTCCAGCTTGAGCTGAGCTTCACTGGAGCACTGCAATAAGCCTGAGACAGAGGTGTTGGCCAGGGAACAGGGTGGGCTGTTAAAGTAGACAGGCAGGAGGCTGGAAGAACACAGCCAGCCAGGCAGCATTAGGAGGTGCAGAATTCGATGTTTTGGATGTACACCTTCAGGAAATAAAATCCGAAAGAACTGCAAATGCTGAAAATCAGAAACAAAATACAGAAGTTGTTGGAAAATCTCAGCAGAACTGGCAGTGTCTGTGAAGAGAAATCAGAGTTAACATTTTGAGTCCAGTGATTCATCCTCAGTTCTGAGGGAAGGGTCACCGGACCCGAAATGTTAACTCTGATTTCTCTGCACAGGTGCTGCCAGTCCCGCTGAGCTTTTCCAACAACTTCTCTTTTTTGTTTCTGATTTAATCAGGCTGTCATGATGTAGCAAAGGAGTGAGTTTAGCAGTTATCAAACACAAGTATAAATACCAGTACCACACACACATAAACATACAGGTTGGGAACAAGAGCAGAGTTCTAACTTTAACACCATCCCAAAACTAACAGATCAGTTTGTGAGTCATTGCTAAAGGAAAACTAGGGCATGTGCATGTTATGTGGTATGGTGTTGATTGGGCAATCGATTGTGAGATTCTGCACTTTCTGGCTAATTGAAATCATTTTGTCCTGGTTTTTTATTCAACAGTGTATGGCTGGCAGCACTGAGAGTGAGAGAGAGACCATTTCCCTTTCTTTACCTGCAGCGTAGGAGTGCATGAATTCTCCAACAGTGACCTTCAGAACACGAGATCATCTGTTAGCACATCAAGCCACTGACAACCAAAGACCAGCAGATGCTGTTTATTTTAAATTCCTTACCTATTGGCAGGAGTTGTTAGCCCTTAGCCTATCGCTTGCCTTTCTATCTGAAGTTTCTCTGGCTCGGTACAGGTGGTGGGGGTGGGGCTGCTGGGTCACTGAATATATCTCTCAGAGAGGTTCCTGAGACATTAATGAGGGAGTGGAGGAGCAGATAGCAAAGTAGGGGTGAGGATATCGAAAGATGAGTCACGATTGTATCGACTGGTGAAGCAAACTGAAGGGGCTGAATGGCCTCATCCTGCTGTTCCAGTTCTGAGGTGATGAAGCATCATCGAGATAACGATCGTCAATTCATCCACTTCCTGTTGAGAGATTGAGAGAAACAGGAAATGAGCTGATTCGGAGAACTGGTAAAATTTTGCTCCACCTAAATTCAGTGAGGAGCTGGCTGGGCCAGACGCAGCAGGAGCTGCAAGAAATCCAGTGGCATCCCAAGATCAGAGACCAAGGGATCCGGTAGGTCAGCTCATTCTCAGACCAATTCAACCTTTCACCTAGGACCTGCATCTACAGCTCATCTGTTTGTCCATCAGCCCAACAGTGAGGACAATCTGGGAATGTAGAAGATAGTGGGAATAAAGAGGCAGAGCGAGAGACAGAGAGACAGAAAGAAACAGCAAGAGGCAGATAGAGAGACACAGAGAGCGAGAGACAGAGAGCGAGAGACAGAAAGAGGCAAAGTGAGACATAAAGAAGAAGGGACAGGGAGTTGAGACAGAGAGAAACATTGCGAGAGAAAGAGAACTAGGTGGGTGGCAGAGAAAGAGATCGTGACAGAGAGAGAGAGAGAGAGAGAGAGAGAGCGCAAGACACAAAGAGTGAGAAGGAGACGGAGAGCAAGAGGGAGCAAGAGACAAACAGTGATAGGGAGATGGCGAGAGAGAGAGGGAGCAAGAGACAGACAGTGATAGGGAGATGGCGAGAGAGAGAGAGAGCAAGAGACAGAATGAGAGAGAGAGGGAGATGGCGAGAGAGAGAGAGAGCAAGAGACAGAATGAGAGAGAGAGAGGGAGACAGCATGAGAGAGAGAGAGGGAGAGCAGGCACAGACAGTGAGCAGGAGAGAGGGATGGGGGTGGGGAATGGAGAGAGAAAGCAAGTGACTAAAAGAGAGATGCAAAACGTGAGAGCCAGAGCTAAATCCCAGGGCAAGAAGATCGAGGGAGAGGGGGAAACAGAGATGGTCATAAGGGAGACTGAGAAGATAGAGGCAGAGATAAAGAGCGCGAGTGAGAAGGGGAGAGAGAGAGAGAGAGAGACATAAAGGAAAGGGTAACAATGATTCGATTTTAAAAAATGGAGAAAGAGAGAAGGAGAGAAAGAGGGAGACACAGGAAGGTATAACAGATGTGAACGGTAGAGATGTGCAGAGAGGGAGATTGTATCCTGTCCTGGTTTATTATGTACACTGGCTGTGTGGAGGAATCAGTCAGTTTGAACTTGAAGGAGTTCTGTTTGAGAATTGTGTCTCCAAGTTACTAGGAGTCCCACCATTCGCCGCTCCATCGCCTGTAACATCAATAACCCCAACCCCACCCTGTCAATCGGTGCTGTTACCTCTAATAGGGCAGAGTGGTTTGATGGAGATAGGAATGGAGAGGGAAAGGTGGGGCTGTGGACAGACAGCAAGAGAGAGAGAGAGAGAGAGAGAGACTGGCATGGGGAGTGAACTGGATTGGGGGAGAGAGACATTTGGAGATTGGGTATATAGGAACAAAACGGAACCATACAGCCTCTCTAATACATTCTCACTGTTCGTGAGATCATGGCTGATTTGTACTGTACAAAGATGGGAAATTGATCAGTTATGTCCTGTCCAGAAAAAGGAAAGGCCAATTACTGACCCAACTCTCGAAAGTTCTGAGCTTCGTTTCAAGTTAATTTGCTGTTGTTTGGACCCCCTCTCTCAATTTCTCTCTCTCTGACATTCGCCTATCTCCAGAATCTCTTTATAGCAGACTGCTGTCTCAATTCAGTCCCCGCCCACCTCCTAAACTTGAGCCTGAGTCATAGAGACATAGACTCGTACAGCACGGAGACAACCAGTCCGTGCCAATCCTAATCCCAAACTAAACTAGTCCCACTTGCCTGCTCCTGGCCTATATCCCACCAAATCTTTCCTGCTCATGTACTTATCCAAATGTCTCTTACATGTTGTAATTGTACCTACATCCATCACTTCCTCAGGAAGTTCATTCCACACGTGAACCACCCTCTATGTAAAATATTTGCCCCTCGTGTCTTTTTTAAATCTCTCTCCTCTCACCTTGAAATTGTGCCCCTCGTCTTGAAACCTCTCATCTTTAGGGAAAAGACATGTATCATCAACTCTCTCTATACCTGTCATGATTTTATAAACCTCTACAACCTCCTACACACCAGGGAAAAAAAATATCATCTTCTCCTTATAACTCAAACCTTCTATTCTTAGCAATATCCTCATAAATCTCTGCAGAATCCTCTCCAGCTTATCCTTCCTATAACAGGACGACCAGAACTGGACACAGTACTCCATGAGAGGTCTCACCAATGTCCTGTACAACGTCAACATGATGTTCCCCCCCTCCTGATACACAAAGGTATGAGCAATGAAGGCAGGCACGCTAAACACCTTCTTACTCACCCTGTCTATACCTGATGCAAACTTCAAAGAGAGTTGGTCTCTACTCCAATGTGTCTCTCACCATTTTCCCACTGCATCCAGCTGTGGCTGACACCCACTGAGTCTGGACCAGTCCCTGACTGCTGACCTCCACATGAGGCGGAGCTCAGGGTCATCAGTAAAACCTGGGCCAAAGTTCCTCTGTATTGCACCTTCAGCCAAGGCACTGAACGGTGGACCATGAGGAGGAGATCAAATGCAGACCATAACGTTCCTGTGGACTCCCCCCACCCCAGGAGCAATCGAGTGAGACCCAAAATCCTCCTACCTGTTCCTCTGCAGCCTTGTAGATTCCTTCACCACAGCTAACTCTTCTAATTAAGGTGCTAGATCAGTACAGACCCAATGGGCTGAAGGGCCTGTCTCTCATTCTCTCTCTTTCTCTCTCTCTCTCTGTGCTGTAAAAGCTTTATGATTAAATTCTGTGTCCCCGTCTTCTCCACATCTACTCTCAGAATCTTGTATGTTTTAAAGAAATCATCACTCGCTCTATTAACACTAATGAATAAAACCCCAAACTCTTTAGATATTCTTAATAAATCAAGCCGTTCATCCCAGGAATCAACCAATTAATCTCTACTGAATTGTCTCCAAAACCACTAGATCCTTTCTTGAGTCCAGGACCAAAATTGTACACAGTACCCCACATTAACACATGTACTGTTGTGACACAGTACCAACCCTCTAACAATAAAGGTTAAAATTTCACTTGCCCTCTAAAGTGCTTCAGAAAACATTTGCTTCAGAGTTGGGTTGGTTAGCAACTTAGAAATGTTGACGATTGTTAGGTCCTTGATTAGAAGTTAGCCATAAACGAGGAAACACAGGGCAGGTATAGATGGGCATCTCTCAGATTGTTGGAAGTGGTATTCCCCAGGGATTGGTATTGGGTCACTATCCAGGGATAATCGTGAATTGTGATGTAGAGCGACTTCAAAGGGACACTCACAATTTAGCCAAATGGGCAGTCACCGGGCAAATGAATTTCAATACAGAGAAATAGGAAGGAATGCATTTTGGTTGAAGTAATTCACGGAGAGATAATACAGACTCAACGGTATAAGCTTGAGGGGAGTACAGGAGCAGATGGACCTCTGTGTTCACGTACATTATTCTCTGAAGGTGACCAGGCACATTGAAACAATCTGGCGAAAGTGAGGACTGCAGATGATGGAGATCAGAGTCAAGATTAGAGTGGTGCTGGAAAAGCACAGCATCCCAGCACCACTCTAATTTAGATTTATATTACTTACGGTGTGGAAACAGGCCCTTCGGCCCAACAAGTCCACACTGCCCCGCCGAAGCGCAACCCACCCATACCTCTTGCCTAAAACTACGGGACAATTTCCCCACGGCCAATTCACCCTGACCTACACATCTTTGGACTGTGGGAGGAAACCGGAGCACCCGGAGGAAACCCACGCAGACACGGGGAGAATGTGCAAACTCCACACGGACAGTCGCCTGAGGCGGGAATTGAACCCAGGTCTCTGGCGCTGTGAGGCAGCAGTGCTAACCACTGTGCCACCGTGCCGCCCACAAATCTTGACGTTGAAACAGTTGTTTATAAATAGAGGTATAGAGTATAAAAGCAAGTGATACTACATCTCTCCAAATCATTGGTCAAACCACATTTGGAATACCTGTATTCTGTTCAGTTCTGGAAGGATCTCGAGTTCTGGAGACAGTGCAAAGTTGATTTACTAGAATGATTCCAGGAATTTTAAAATACAAGAACAGATTAGGGACAGGAATGATATAAAATTTTTTCAGAGGTTGCTGTGTGTATGAAATGAGCTGCCAGAGGAAGTGGTGGAGGCTGGTACAATTACAACATTGAAAAGGCATCTGGTTGGGGACATGAATAGGAAGGGTTTAGAGGGATACGGGCCAAATGCCGGCAAATGGGATTAGATTAATTTAGGATACTGGTTGGCATGGAGAATTGGATCGAAGGTCTGTTTCTGTGCTGTACATCTCTATGACTATATAAATTGGCTTATTCTCTTTGGAACAGAGAAGATTAAGAGGTGACATGATTGAGGTCTTGAAAATCATGAAGAGTTTTGACAGGGCGAAGGAGGATATTCTATTTCCACTCGGTGGTAGGTCAGCACAATTTCACGATTAGGCAAAAGTGAGGACTGCAGATGCTGGAGATGAACGTCAAGAGTGTGGTGCTGGAAAAGCACAGCAGGTCAGGCAGCATCCGAACTTTTCCAGCACCACGCAATTTCACGATTGTCAGTGAGAGAGGTAGGTGGAAGTGAGATGAGGAGAAACTTCTTTACTTATTCCAAGGATTAGGAACGCACTGCCAGGGAGAGTGATGTATGGAGATTCTACAGGTTTTAAAAGAGAGCTGGATATATATTTGAAAGGGATTAAATTGGAGGGTTACAGAAATGGAGCTGTTAAGTGGGACTAACAAGGTTCCTCTGCCAGGAGCTGGTACTCACAATGGTCTCCTTTTGTATGGTAAATTCTGTGATTACTGGGACTAATTGCTAACTTTTTGTGTTTCATGCACAAGAACTTTCAGCTTCCTCAGCACTCTATGTTTTGGAGTTTCTCTCTCTTTTAAAATAATCAGGGAATTAATCTGTGGAATTATTTGCTGCAGGGGGCTGTTGAGGCTGGGTCATCCAGTATATCCAAGGCTGAGACAGATAGATTTTTAATCAGGAAGGGGATCAAGGTTATTGAAGGAAGTGGAGTTGGGGATGAGCCACGTTCTCACTGAACGGCAGAGATTAGATGGGCTGAACAGCCTACTTCTGTCTTCTGGGCTTGAGGCATGTGTTGGGAGATGAAACGGTGAGGAGGTTAGGAGTGAGTGGGCGAAATGAGCAGTTAGGTGCCAGTGGAAATTCACAACTGGCAAGTATGAAGTTCAACAATCTGTTGATAGACAAGTTAACTCCCAACACTGATTTAATGGGGTTCACAGACTGACGATCCTCAGGGCGTGTCTGTACGTAAATCTTTGAAGAATTCTGTGCTCAATGCCGTGCATTAAGCTGACCAGAAGAAAGAGAAAGAGAGACACACTGAATTTTACAAATAAACACAAACTTTATTCATCACTGATTGGCTGGTGGTCAGAATACTGTGCCCAATTCCATGCTTTGGGAATGGGTCCTTGATCATGGACAGGTTGTGGAGGAAGGTTTCCCAGAACAGCTCCCTCCAGGAGCTGAGGAGAGGGTTTTCAGTTCACCTGGAGAGATCAAGATCATTCCCTTGGAGCTGAGACGGTTAAGGGGGAAGAGGTCGAATGGAGAGGTGTCTGGGAATGTGAAGGGGTTTTTGATCAAGTCAATGAGGAGAGAGTGATCCCTGCACACAGGGGGATTGAGATGATTGACAGAAAATGGAAGTTGTTTCCTTCCGTGTAATGGGCTTGGAGCTGGAAGGTGGTGCAGGGAATTGGAAGGAGAGTGAGGCATCAATCTTATCACACAGAGCCTACCTTTTCATTCCCTTCTGTCAGCTCAGGTCAGCTTCAGCGAGACTCTTTTGTTTATTCACAGGATGTGGGTGTTACTGGCTGGTCCAACATTTATTACCCTTCCCTAACCACCCCCTGCAGAAATTGGGGGGAGGGGTGGAGAGATGGAGGGGGGGCTGGGGGTGTACGCTACTTTCTTGAACTGCTGCAGTCCTGTGTTGTGTAGGGACACCTACAAAGTGCCCAGGATTCTGACTCAGCCACACTGAAGGAACGGCCCATATACTCCCAAGTCAGGATGATGAATGGCTTGGAAGGGAACTTGCAGGTGATAGTGTTCCCATGTATCTGCTGCCTTTCTCCTTTGTGGGTTTGGAAGGTGCTGCCTGAGGATCTTTGCTGAATTCATGAAGTGCGTCTTGTGGATGGTACACATTGCTGCTACTGAGTGAATGGTGAAGGGAGGAGGTGTTTGTGGACCTGGTGCCATTCAAGTGGGGGCTGCTTTGTCCTGGATGCTATTAAGCTTCTTGAACATTGTTGGAGCTACACCCATCCAGGCAAGTGAGGAGTGCCCCATCGCACTTCTGACTTGTGCCTTGTTGATAGTGGATAGACTTTGGGGAGTCAGGAGGTGAGTTACTTGCTGCGGTATTCCCAGCCTCTGGATTGGTCTTGTAGCCACTGTTTTGCTGTGGCTAGTTCAGTTCAGTTTCTGGTCAATGCCCAGGTTGTTAATAGTGGGGGAATTCAGTGATGGTAATATCAACAGATGCTGGTTAGATTGCCTCTTATGGAAAGTGAGTATTTCCTGGCATTTGTGCAGGGTGAAAGTTATTTACTAATGATCAGTCCAAGCCTGGATCTGTGAAGTTGCAAATAGGGTTGAACATTGTGCCATCATTGGTGAACATTTCTGATGTTATCTCTGCTGACCTCCACTGTTTTCACCAGTTCACAGTTCAGAACAGTTCCACGAGCACCTAGTTCCTTCCTTCCTGACTCTAGTTTTAGTTTTAGGTTTTTTTCCTGGAAATATTTGTGGAGTGGTTAGGGTGTGGAACATACTGTCTGAGAGTGTGGGGGCAGGGGGAGGTTCACTCGAGGGGTTAGGGTGTGGAACATACTGTCTGAGAGTGTGGGGGCAGGGGGAGGTTCACTCGAGGGGTTAGGGTGTGGAACATACTGTCTGAGAGTGTGGGGGCAGGGGGAGGTTCACTCGAGGGGCTAGGGTGTGGAACATACTGTCTGAGAGTGTGGGGGGGGAGAGGGAGGTTCACTCACGGGGTTAGGATCTGGAACATACTGTCTGAGAGTGGGGGGGGGGAAGAGGAAGGTTCACTCGAGGGGCTAGGGTGTGGAACATACTGTCTGAGAGTGTGGGGGGGGAGAGGTAAGTTTACTCAAGGGGTTAGGGTGAGGAGTGTACTGTCTGAGAGTGTGGGGGGGAGGGGGAGGTTCACTCAAGTGGTTAGGGTCTGGAGTGTAGTGTCTGAGTGTAGGAGAGGCAGGTTCACACTCACAGACACCTAGACAGATACATGTGCAAACATATGCAGACAGATGGACACCCTCCCTGGCACAAACTCCCTGACACACACAGTCACAGGTACACTCTCAGACAGATGCACAATCGCACAGATGTTCAGACTGACAGATGCACAATCACACAGATGTTCAGACTGACAGATACAGACAGTCACATAGTCACAGACAGACTCTCACACTGAGGGACTCAGTGGTGACATGTTGTTGTTATCATTAAATGAGTAATCCAGAACTCGAGGTTAATGTTCTGGTAACATGGATTCAAATCCCACTGGGGCAGATGGTGAAGTTTGAACTCAATAAAAACAATGTGTGATTGGCGATCAGTAATTGGTCATTGTAAAAGCCATCAGGTTCACTCACATCCTTTAAGGAGAGAAATCTGTCTTCCTTACCCAGTCTGACCCACACGTTGACTCCAGATGCAGGAAAAGGCTGGCTGAGCCTCATTAAATCTTAAAGTCTCCCTCACCTCCTCCCCCCAATCCCACCCCCCTCCCTCCCCATCCACTGACTCTCTGTGCCTCCCGACCTGTTCCAGAACCATAAGTGCAGGACCTCTCCAGAGCTGACAGCAGGATAGTACTGGGTAGAGTCAAAAAGAGAAAAAGGCTTGCGTGACTTGATAAGGGGTCAGAGAACATTAAAATCCTCGCCTTCTTGGTTTTGTGGAGGCAGAAACAATGATTGCTGTCAAACCGCAGAAACACAGCTTCCTGCTCTCAGTGGGGTGTTACAGACTGTGAAACAGCACACAGTCCTTTCCACAACCTGTTCGAGCCATTTGTCAGAGTGACTGCAATGGGAACAGCTTCAGCTAAATAAAACACAGTGGGGGACAAAAACCACCCGCAAGAGAAAGAGGAGAAAGGGTGCAGGAGGGAAGAAAGAGAGAGAGCATTTGAAAGGACTTTTGAATGGATCCCTTTAATTTGACATACTGTTAATCTCTCTCTGTACCTTTTTGGCTGGTGAAACAGTGCATCCTGCACCCTTTATTGTTATGCCGACGCTCTTGAATAGAATGGTCTGCGCGCATAACATGTAAAACAAAAATTTTCACTGTACGACAGAACATGTGGCATTAATAAATCATATCAAATCAGAAAGGAAACTGTAAAACAGACTGTGGTGTATATCAGGGTGTGGGCTCTATTAGTGTTACAGTGAGGGGTGTGGGGTATATCAGTGTGTTACAGTGAGGGGTGTGGGATCTATCAGTGTGTTACAGTGAGGGGTGTGGGGTATATCAGTGTGTTACAGTGAGGGGTGTGGGATCTATCAGTGTGTTACAGTGAGGGGTGTGGGGTATATCAGTGTGTTACAGTGAGGGGTGTGGGGTATATCAGTGTGTTACAGTGAGGGGTGTGGGGTATATCAGGGTGTTACAGTGAGGGGTGTGAGGTATATCAGGGTGTTACAGTGAGGGGTGTGGGGTATATCAGTGTGTTACAGTGAGGGGTGTGGGGTATATCAGGGTGTTACAGTGAGGGGTGTGGGGGTATATCAGTGTGTTACAGTGAGGGGTGTGGGGTATATCAGTGTGTTACAGTGAGGGGTGTGGGGTATATCAGTGTGTTACAGTGAGGGGTGTGGGCTCTATTAGTGTTACAGTGAGGGGTGTGGGGTGTATCAGTGTGTTACAGTGAGGGGTGTGGGGTATATCAGGGTGTTACAGTGAGGGGTGTGGGGTATATCAGGATGTTACAGTGAGGGGTGTGGGGTATATCAGTGTGTTACAGTGAGGGGTGTGGGGTATATCAGAGTGTTACAGTGAGGGGTGTGGTTTATATCAGTGTGTTACAGTGAGGGGTGTGGGGTATATCAGTGTGTTACAGTGAGGGGTGTGGGATATATCAGTGTGTTACAGTGAGGGGTGTGGGGTATATCAGTGTGTTACAGTGAGGGGTGTGGGGTATATCAGGGTGTTACAGTGAGGGGTGTGGGATATATCAGTGTGTTACAGTGAGGGGTCTGGGATATATCAGTGTGTTACAGTGAGGGGTGTGGGATATATCAGTGTGTTACAGTGAGGGGTGTGGGGTATACCAGTGTGTTACAGTGAGGGGTATGGGGTATATCAGTGTGTTACAGTGAGGGGTGTGGGAGATATCAGTGTGTTACAGTGAGGGGTGTGGGGGATATCAGTGTGTTACAGTGAGGGGTGTGGGAGATATCAGTGTGTTACAGTGAGGGGTGTGGGGGATATCAGTGTGTTACAGTGAGGGGTGTGGGAGATATCAGTGTGTTACAGTGAGGGGTGTGGGGGGGATATCAGTGTGTTACAGTGAGGGGTGTGGGAGATATCAGTGTGTTACAGTGAGGGGTGTGGGGGATATCAGTGTGTTACAGTGAGGGGTGTGGGGTATATCAGGGTGTTACAGTGAGGGGTGTGGGGTATATCAGTGTGTTACAGTGAGGGGTGTGGGAGATATCAGTGTGTTACAGTGAAGGGTGTGGGGGATATCAGTGTGTTACAGTGAGGGGTGTGGGAGATATCAGTGTGTTACAGTGAGGGGTGTGGGGGATATCAGTGTGTTACAGTGAGGGGTGTGGGATATATCAGTGTGTTACAGTGAGGGGTGTGGGGGATATCAGTGTGTTACAGTGAGGGGTGTGGGAGATATCAGTGTGTTACAGTGAGGGGTGTGGGATATATCAGTGTGTTACAGTGAGGGGTGTGGGAGATATCAGTGTGTTACAGTGAGGGGTGTGGGGGATATCAGTGTGTTACAGTGAGGGGTGTGGGATATATCAGTGTGTTACAGTGAGGGGTGTGGGGTATGTCAGTGTGTTACAGTGAGGGGTGTGGGGTATATCAGGGTGTTACAGTGAGGGGTGTGGGATATATCAGGGTGTTACAGTGAGGGGTGTGGGAGATATCAGTGTGTTACAGTGAGGGGTGTGGGATATATCAGTGTGTTACAGTGAGGGGTGTGGGAGATATCAGTGTGTTACAGTGAGGGGTGTGGGGGATATCAGTGTGTTACAGTGAGGGGTGTGGGATATATCAGTGTGTTACAGTGAGGGGTGTGGGATATATCAGGGTGTTACAGTGAGGGGTGTGGGGGATATCAGTGTGTTACAGTGAGGGGTGTGGGATATATCAGTGTGTTACAGTGAGGGGTCTGGTATATATCAGTGTGTTACAGTGAGGGGTGTGGGCTCTATTAGTGTTACAGTGAGGGGTGTGGGGTATATCAGTGTGTTACAGTGAGGGGTGTGGGGGATGTCAGTGTGTTACAGTGAGGGGTGTGGGGTATATCAGTGTGTTACAGTGAGGGGTGTGGGCTCTATTAGTGTTACAGTGAGGGGTGTGGGATATATCAGTGTGTTACAGTGAGGGGTGTGGGGTATATCAGTGTGTTACAGTGAGGGGTGTGGGGGATATCAGTGTGTTACAGTGAGTGGTCTGGGATATATCAGTGTGTTACAGTGAGGGGTGTGGGGTATATCAGTGTGTTACAGTGAGGGGTCTGGGATATATCAGTGTGTTACAGTGAGGGGTGTGGGGTATATCAGTGTGTTACAGTGAGTGGTCTGGGATATATCAGTGTGTTACAGTGAGGGGTGTGGGGTATATCAGTGTGTTGCAGTGAGGGGTGTGGGATATATCAGTGTGTTACAGTGAGGGGTGTGGGGGATATCAGTGTGTTACAGTGAGGGGTGTGGGAGATATCAGTGTGTTACAGTGAGGGGTGTGGGATATATCAGTGTGTTACAGTGAGGGGTGTGGGAGATATCAGTGTGTTACAGTGAGGGGTGTGGGGGATATCAGTGTGTTACAGTGAGGGGTGTGGGATATATCAGTGTGTTACAGTGAGGGGTGTGGGGTATGTCAGTGTGTTACAGTGAGGGGTGTGGGGTATATCAGGGTGTTACAGTGAGGGGTGTGGGATATATCAGGGTGTTACAGTGAGGGGTGTGGGAGATATCAGTGTGTTACAGTGAGGGGTGTGGGATATATCAGTGTGTTACAGTGAGGGGTGTGGGAGATATCAGTGTGTTACAGTGAGGGGTGTGGGGGATATCAGTGTGTTACAGTGAGGGGTGTGGGATATATCAGTGTGTTACAGTGAGGGGTGTGGGATATATCAGGGTGTTACAGTGAGGGGTGTGGGGGATATCAGTGTGTTACAGTGAGGGGTGTGGGATATATCAGTGTGTTACAGTGAGGGGTCTGGTATATATCAGTGTGTTACAGTGAGGGGTGTGGGCTCTATTAGTGTTACAGTGAGGGGTGTGGGGTATATCAGTGTGTTACAGTGAGGGGTGTGGGGGATATCAGTGTGTTACAGTGAGGGGTGTGGGGTATATCAGTGTGTTACAGTGAGGGGTGTGGGCTCTATTAGTGTTACAGTGAGGGGTGTGGGATATATCAGTGTGTTACAGTGAGGGGTGTGGGGTATATCAGTGTGTTACAGTGAGGGGTGTGGGGGATATCAGTGTGTTACAGTGAGTGGTCTGGGATATATCAGTGTGTTACAGTGAGGGGTTTGGGGTATATCAGTGTGTTACAGTGAGGGGTCTGGGATATATCAGTGTGTTACAGTGAGGGGTGTGGGGTATATCAGTGTGTTACAGTGAGTGGTCTGGGATATATCAGTGTGTTACAGTGAGGGGTGTGGGGTATATCAGTGTGTTACAGTGAGGGGTGTGGGGGATATCAGTGTGTTACAGTGAGGGGTGTGGGGTATATCAGTGTGTTACAGTGAGGGGTGTGGGGGATGTCAGTGTGTTACAGTGAGGGGTGTGGGGTATATCAGTGTGTTACAGTGAGGGGTGTGGGATATATCAGTGTATTACAGTGAGGGGTGTGGGGGATATCAGTGTGTTACAGTGAGGGGTGTGGGGTATATCAGTGTGTTACAGTGAGGGGTGTGGGGTATATCAGGGTGTGACAGTAAGGGGTGTGGGGTATATCAGTGTGTTACAGTGAGGGGTGTGGGATATATCAGTGTTACAGTGAGGACTGTGGGGTATATCAGGGTGTTTCAGTGAGGGGTGTGGGGTATATCAGTGTGTAGATTGAGTGGTGTGGGGTATATCAGGGTGTTTCAGTGAGGGGTGTGGGGTATATCAGTGTGTTACAGTGAGGGGTGAGGGGTATATCAGAGTGTTACAGTGAGGGGTGTGGGTTATATCAGAGTGTTACAGTGAGGGATGTGAGGTATATCAGGGTGTTAAAGTGAGATGTGTGGTCTATATCAGTGCATTACAGTGAAGGTGTGGGGTATATCAGGGTGTTACAATGTGGGCTGAAGTGTATATCAGGGTGTTACAGTGTGGGGTGGGGTGTATATCAGTGTTTTACAATGAGGGGTGAGGGGTATATCAGGGTGTTTCAGTGAGGGGTGTGGGGTATATCAGGGTCTTTCAGTGAGGGGTGTGGGGTATATCAGTGTGTGACAGTGAGGGGTGAGGGGTATATCAGGGTGTTTCAGTGAGGGGTGTGGGGTATATCAGTGTGTTACAGTGAGGGGTGAGGGATATATCAGTGTGTTACAACCGAGGGTGTGGGGTCTATCAGTGTGTTACAGTGAGGGATGTGGCATATATCAGTGTTACAGTGAGGAGTGTGGGGTATATCAGGGTGTTACAGTGAGGGATGTGGCATATATCAGTGTTACAGTGAGGGATGTGGTGTATATCAGTGTGTTAAAGTGAGGGGTGTGGGATATATCAGTGTGTTACAGTGAGGGGTGTGGGAGATATCAGTGTGTTACAGTGAGGGGTGTGGGAGATATCAGTGTGTTACAGTGAGGGGTGTGGGGGCTATCAGTGTGTTACAGTGAGGGGTGTGGGATATATCAGTGTGTTACAGTGAGGGGTGTGGGATATATCAGGGTGTTACAGTGAGGGGTGTGGGGGATATCAGTGTGTTACAGTAAGGGGTGTGGGATATATCAGTGTGTTACAGTGAGGGGTCTGGGATATATCAGTGTGTTACAGTGAGGGGTGGGGGCTCTATTAGTGTTACAGTGAGGGGTGTGGGGTATATCAGTGTGTTACAGTGAGGGGTGTGGGGGATATCTGTGTGTTACAGTGAGGGGTGTGGGGTATATCAGTGTGTTACAGTGAGGGGTGTGGGCTCTATTAGTGTTACAGTGAGGGGTGTGGGATATATCAGTGTGTTACAGTGAGGGGTGTGGGGTATATCAGTGTGTTACAGTGAGGGGTGTGGGGGATATCAGTGTGTTACAGTGAGTGGTCTGGGATATATCAGTGTGTTACAGTGAGGGGTGTGGGGTATATCAGTGTGTTACAGTGAGGGGTCTGGGATATATCAGTGTGTTACAGTGAGGGGTGTGGGGTATATCAGTGTGTTACAGTGAGTGGTCTGGGATATATCAGTGTGTTACAGTGAGGGGTGTGGGGTATATCAGTGTGTTACAGTGAGGGGTGTGGGGGATATCAGTGTGTTACAGTGAGGGGTGTGGGGGATATCAGTGTGTTACAGTGAGGGGTGTGGGGTATATCAGTGTGTTACAGTGAGGGGTGTGGGATATATCAGTGTATTACAGTGAGGGGTGTGGGGGATATCAGTGTGTTACAGTGAGGGGTGTGGGGTATATCAGTGTGTTACAGTGAGGGGTGTGGGGTATATCAGGGTGTGACAGTAAGGGGTGTGGGGTATATCAGTGTGTTACAGTGAGGGGTATATCAGTGTCTTACAGTGAGGGGTGTGGGATATATCAGTGTTACAGTGAGGACTGTGGGGTATATCAGGGTGTTTCAGTGAGGGGTGTGGGGTATATCAGTGTGTTACAGTGAGGGGTGAGGGGTATATCAGAGTGTTACAGTGAGGGGTGTGGGTTATATCAGGGTGTTACAGTGAGGGGTGTGAGGTTTATCAGGGTGTTAAAGTGAGATGTGTGGTCTATATCAGTGCATTACAGTGAAGGTGTGGGGTATATCAGGGTGTTACAATGTGGGCTGAAGTGTATATCAGGGTGTTACAGTGTGGGGTGGGGTGTATATCAGTGTTTTACAATGAGGGGTGAGGGGTATATCAGGGTGTTTCAGTGAGGGGTGTGGGGTATATCAGGGTCTTTCAGTGAGGGGTGTGGGGTATATCAGTGTGTGACAGTGAGGGGTGAGGGGTATATCAGGGTGTTTCAGTGAGGGGTGTGGGGTATATCAGTGTGTTACAGTGAGGGGTGAGGGATATATCAGTGTGTTACACCCGAGGGTGTGGGGTCTATCAGTGTGTTACAGTGAGGGGTGTGGGGTATATCAGTGTGTAGATTGAGTGGTGTGGGGTATATCAGGGTGTTTCAGTGAGGGGTGTGGGGTATATCAGTGTGTTACAGTGAGGGGTGAGGGGTATATCAGAGTGTTACAGTGAGGGGTGTGGGTTATATCAGGGTGTTACAGTGAGGGGTGTGAGGTATATCAGGGTGTTAAAGTGAGATGTGTGGTCTATATCAGTGCATTACAGTGAAGGTGTGGGGTATATCAGGGTGTTACAAAGTGGGCTGAAGTGTATATCAGGGTGTTACAGTGTGGGGTGGGGTGTATATCAGTGTTTTACAATGAGGGGTGAGGGGTATATCAGGGTGTTTCAGTGAGGGGTGTGGGGTATATCAGGGTCTTTCAGTGAGGGGTGTGGGGTATATCAGTGTGTGACAGTGAGGGGTGAGGGGTATATCAGGGTGTTTCAGTGAGGGGTGTGGGGTATATCAGTGTGTTACAGTGAGGGGTGAGGGATATATCAGTGTGTTACACCCGAGGGTGTGGGGTCTATCAGTGTGTTACAGTGAGGGATGTGGGATATATCAGGGTGTTACAGTGTGGGCTGTGGGATATATCAGGGTGTTACAGTGAGGGGTGTGGGGTATATCAGGGTGTTACAGTGAGGGTTGTGGGGTATATTAGTGTGTTACAGTGAGGGGTGTGGGGTATATCAGTGTGTTACAGTGAGGGGTGTGGGGTATATCAGGGTGTTACAGTGAGGGGTGTGGGGGTATATCAGTGTGTTACAGTGAGGGGTGTGGGGTATATCAGTGTGTTACAGTGAGGGGTGTGGGGTATATCAGTGTGTTACAGTGAGGGGTGTGGGAGATATCAGTGTGTTACAGTGAGGGGTGTGGGGTATATTAGTGTGTTACAGTGAGGGGTGTGGGGTATATCAGTGTGTTACAGTGAGGGGTGTGGGGTATATCAGGGTGTTACAGTGAGGGGTATGGGGTATATCAGGGTGTTACAGTGAGGGGTGTGGGGTATACCAGTGTGTTACAGTGAGGGGTATGGGATATATCAGTGTGTTACAGTGAGGGGTGTGGGGTATATCAGGGTGTTACAGTGAGGTGTGTGGGGTATATCAGCCTATTACAGTGAGGGGTGTGGGGTATATCAGGGTGTTACAGTGAGGGGGGTGGGGTATATCAGTGTGTTACAGTGAGGGGTATGGGGTATATCAGGGTGTTACAGTGAGGGGTGTGGGGTATATCTGTGTGTTACAGTGAGGGGTGTGGGGTATATCAGGGTGTTACAGTAGGGGATGTGGGGTATATCAGATTGTTATAGTGAGGGGGGTGGTGTATATCAGTGCGTTACATTGTGGGGTGTGGTGTATATCAGTGTGTTACAGTGAGGGGTCTGGGGTATATCAGGGTGTTACTGTGAGTGGTCTGGGGTATATCAGGGTGTTACAGTGAGGGGTGTGGGGTATATCAGTGTGTTACAGTGAGGGGTGTGGGGTATATCAGTGTGTTACAGTGAGGGGTGTGGTGTATATCAGTGTGTTGCAGTGAGGGGTGTGAGGTATATCAGGATGTTACAGTGAGGGGTGTGGGGTATGTCAGAAAGTTACAGTGAGGGGTGTGGGGTATATCAGGGTGTTACAGTGAGGGGGTGTGGGCAATATCAGGGTGTTACAGTGAGGGGTGTGGGGTATATCAGTGTGTTACAGTGAGGGGTGTGGGGTATATCAGTGTGTTACAGTGAGGGGTGTGCGGTATATCAGTGTGTCACAGTGAGGGGTGTGGGGTATATCAGTGTGTTACAGTGAGGGGTGTGGGATATATCAGTGTGTTACAGTGATGGGTGTGGGGTATATCAGTGTGTTACAGTGAGGGGTGTGGGGTATATCAGTGTGTTACAGTGAGGGGTGTGGCGTATATCAGTGTGTTGCAGTGAGGGATGTGGGGTATATCAGGATGTTACAGTGAGGGGTGTGGGGTATATCAGGGTGTTACAGTGAGGGGGTGTGGGCAATATCAGGGTGTTACAGTGAGGGATGTGGGGTTTATCAGTGTGTTACAGTGAGGGGTGTGGGGTATATCAGTGTGTTACAGTGAGGGGTGTGGGATATATCAGTGTGTTACAGTGAGGGGTGTGGGGTATATCAGGGTGTTACAGTGAGGTGTGTGGGGTACATCAGCCTATTACAGTGAGGGGTGTGGGGTATATCAGGGTGTTACAGTGAGGGGTGTGGGGTACATTAGGGTGTTACAGTGAGGGGTGTGGGGTATATCAGTGTGTTACAGTGAGGGGCGTGGGATATATCAGGGTGTTACAGTGAGGGGTGTGGGATATATCAGTGTGTTACAGTGAGTGGTGTGGGGTATATCAGCATGTTACAGTGAGGGGTATGGGGTATATCAGGGTGTTACAGTGAGGGGTGTGGGAGATATCAGTGTGTTACAGTGAGGGGTGTGGGGTATATTAGTGTGTTACAGTGAGGGGTGTGGGGTATATCAGTGTGTTACAGTGAGGGGTGTGGGGTATATCAGGGTGTTACAGTGAGGGGTGTGGGGTATATCAGGGTGTTACAGTGAGGGGGGTGGGGTATATCAGTGTGTTACAGTGAGGGGTATGGGGTATATCAGGGTGTTACAGTGAGGGGTGTGGGGTATATCTGTGTGTTACAGTGAGGGGTGTGGGGTATATCAGGGTGTTACAGTAGGGGATGTGGGGTATATCAGTGTGTTACAGTGAGGGGGGTGGGGTATATCAGTGCGTTACATTGTGGGGTGTGGTGTATATCAGTGTGTTACAGTGACGGGTGTGGGGTATATCAGGGTGTTACAGTGAGTGGTCTGGGGTATATCAGGGTGTTACTGTGAGTGGTCTGGGGTATATCAGGGTGTTACAGTGAGGGGTGTGGGGTATATCAGTGTGTTACAGTGAGGGGTGTGGGGTATATCAGTGTGTTACAGTGAGGGGTGTGGTGTATATCAGTGTGTTGCAGTGAGGGGTGTGAGGTATATCAGGATGTTACAGTGAGGGGTGTGGGGTATATCAGGGTGTTACAGTGAGGGGTGTGGGGTATATCAGGGTGTTACAGTGAGGGGGTGTGGGCAATATCAGGGTGTTACAGTGAGGGGTGTGGGGTATATCAGTGTGTTACAGTGAGGGGTGTGGGGTATATCAGTGTGTTACAGTGAGGGGTGTGCGGTATATCAGTGTGTCACAGTGAGGGGTGTGGGGTATATCAGTGTGTTACAGTGAGGGGTGTGGGATATATCAGTGTGTTACAGTGATGGGTGTGGGGTATATCAGTGTGTTACAGTGAGGGGTGTGGGGTATATCAGTGTGTTACAGTGAGGGGTGTGGCGTATATCAGTGTGTTGCAGTGAGGGATGTGGGGTATATCAGGATGTTACAGTGAGGGGTGTGGGGTATATCAGGGTGTTACAGTGAGGGGGTGTGGGCAATATCAGGGTGTTACAGTGAGGGATGTGGGGTTTATCAGTGTGTTACAGTGAGGGGTGTGGGGTATATCAGTGTGTTACAGTGAGGGGTGTGGGATATATCAGTGTGTTACAGTGAGGGGTGTGGGGTATATCAGGGTGTTACAGTGAGGTGTGTGGGGTATATCAGCCTATTACAGTGAGGGGTGTGGGGTATATCAGGGTGTTACAGTGAGGGGTGTGGGGTACATTAGGGTGTTACAGTGAGGGGTGTGGGGTATATCAGTGTGTTACAGTGAGGGGCGTGGGATATATCAGGGTGTTACAGTGAGGGGTGTGGGATATATCAGTGTGTTACAGTGAGTGGTGTGGGGTATATCAGCATGTTACAGTGCGGGGTCTGGGGTATATCAGTGTGTGACAGTTAGGGGTGTGGGGTATATCAGTGTGTTACAGTGAGGGGTGTGGGGTATATCAGGGTGTTACAGTGAGGGGTGTGGGGTATATCAGTGTGTTACCGTGAGGAGTATGGGGTATATCAGAGTGTTACAGTGAGGGGTGTGGGGTATATCAGTGTGTTACCGTGAGGAGTATGGGGTATATCAGAGTGTTACAGTGAGGGGTGTCGGCTCTATCTATGTTACAGCGAGGGGTGTGGGGCATATCAGGGTGTTACAGTAAGGGGTGTGGGGTATATCAGCGTGTTACAGTGAGGGGGGTGGGGTATATCAGGGTGTTACAGTGAGGGGTGTGGGATATATCAGTGTGTTCCAGTGAGGGGTGTGGTGTATATCTGTGTGTTTCAGAGAGGGGTGTGGGATATATCTGTGTGTTTCAGTGAGGGGTGTGGGGTCTATCAGTGTGTTACAGCCGAGGGTGTGGGGTCTATCAGTGTGTTACAGTGAGGGGTGTGGGATATATCAGGGTGTTACAGTGAGGGGTGTGGGGTATATCAGGGTGTTACAGTGAGGGGTGTGGGGTATATTAGTGTGTTACAGTGAGGGGTGTGCGGTATATCAGTGTGTTACAGTGAGGGGTGTGAGGTATATCAGGGTGTTACAGTGAGGGGTGTGGGGTATATCAGGGTGTTACAGTGAGGGGGGTGGGTTATATCAGTGTGTTACAGTGAGGGGTATGGGGTATATCAGGGTGTTACAGTGAGGGGTGTGGGGTATATCAGTGTGTTACAGTGAGGGGTGTGGGGTATATCAGTGTGTTACAGTGAGGGGTGTGGGGGATATCAGTGTGTTACAGTGAGGGGTGTGGGGTATATCAGTGTGTTACAGTGAGGGGTGTGGGGGATATCAGTGTGTTACAGTGAGGGGTGTGGGGCATATCAGTGTGTTACAGTGAGGGGTGTGGGATATATCAGTGTATTACAGTGAGGGGTGTGGGGGATATCAGTGTGTTACAGTGAGGGGTGTGGGGTATATCAGGGTGTGACAGTAAGGGGTGTGGGGTATATCAGTGTGTTACAGTGAGGGGTATATCAGTGTCTTACAGTGAGGGGTGTGGGATATATCAGTGTGTTACAGTGAGGGGTGAGGGGTATATCAGGGTGTTTCAGTGAGGGGTGTGGGGTATATCAGTGTGTTACAGTGAGGGGTGTGGGATATATCAGTGTATTACAGTGAGGGGTGTGGGGGATATCAGTGTGTTACAGTGAGGGGTGTGGGGTATATCAGTGTGTTACAGTGAGGGGTGTGGGGTATATCAGGGTGTGACAGTAAGGGGTGTGGGGTATATCAGTGTGTTACAGTGAGGGGTATATCAGTGTCTTACAGTGAGGGGTGTGGGATATATCAGTGTGTTACAGTGAGGGGTGAGGGGTATATCAGGGTGTTTCAGTGAGGGGTGTGGGGTATATCAGTGTGTTACAGTGAGGGGTGTGGGGTATATCAGTGTGTAGATTGAGTGGTGTGGGGTATATCAGGGTGTTTCAGTGAGGGGTGTGGGGTATATCAGTGTGTTACAGCGAGGGGTGAGGGGTATATCAGAGTGTTACAGTGAGGGGTGTGGGTTATATCAGGGTGTTTCAGTGAGGGGTGTGGGGTATATCAGTGTGTAGATTGAGTGGTGTGGGGTATATCAGGGTGTTTCAGTGAGGGGTGTGGGGTATATCAGTGTGTTACAGTGAGGGGTGAGGGGTATATCAGAGTGTTACAGTGAGGGGTGTGGGTTATATCAGAGTGTTACAGTGAGGGATGTGAGGTATATCAGGGTGTTAAAGTGAGATGTGTGGTCTATATCAGTGCATTACAGTGAAGGTGTGGGGTATATCAGGGTGTTACAATGTGGGCTGAAGTGTATATCAGGGTGTTACAGTGTGGGGTGGGGTGTATATCAGTGTTTTACAATGAGGGGTGAGGGGTATATCAGGGTGTTTCAGTGAGGGGTGTGGGGTATATCAGGGTCTTTCAGTGAGGGGTGTGGGGTATATCAGTGTGTGACAGTGAGGGGTGAGGGGTATATCAGGGTGTTTCAGTGAGGGGTGTGGGGTATATCAGTGTGTTACAGTGAGGGGTGAGGGATATATCAGTGTGTTACACCCGAGGGTGTGGGGTCTATCAGTGTGTTACAGTGAGGGATGTGGCATATATCAGTGTTACAGTGAGGAGTGTGGGGTATATCAGGGTGTTACAGTGAGGGATGTGGCATATATCAGTGTTACAGTGAGGGATGTGGTGTATATCAGTGTGTTACAGTGAGGGGTGTGGGATATATCAGTGTGTTACAGTGAGGCGTGTGGGAGATATCAGTGTGTTACAGTGAGGGGTGTGGGGGATATCAGTGTGTTACAGTGAGGGGTGTGGGATATATCAGTGTGTTACAGTGAGGGGTGTGGGATATATCAGGGTGTTACAGTGAGGGGTGTGGGGGATATCAGTGTGTTACAGTGAGGGGTGTGGGATATATCAGTGTGTTACAGTGAGGGGTCTGGGATATATCAGTGTGTTACAGTGAGGGGTGTGGGCTCTATTAGTGTTACAGTGAGGGGTGTGGGGTATATCAGTGTGTTACAGTGAGGGGTGTGGGGTATATCCGTGTGTTACAGTGAGGGGTGTGGGGTATATCAGGGTGTTACAGTGAGGGGTCTGGTATATATCAGTGTGTTACAGTGAGGGGTGTGGGGTATATCAGTGTGTTACAGTGAGGGGTGTGGGCTCTATTAGTGTTACAGTGAGGGGTGTGGGATATATCAGTGTGTTACAGTGAGGGGTGTGGGGTATATCAGTGTGTTACAGTGAGGGGTGTGGGGGATATCAGTGTGTTACAGTGAGTGGTCTGGGATATATCAGTGTGTTACAGTGAGGGGTGTGGGGTATATCAGTGTGTTACAGTGAGGGGTCTGGGATATATCAGTGTGTTACAGTGAGGGGTGTGGGGTATATCAGTGTGTTACAGTGAGTGGTCTGGGATATATCAGTGTGTTACAGTGAGGGGTGTGGGGTATATCAGTGTGTTACAGTGAGGGGTGTGGGGGATATCAGTGTGTTACAGTGAGGGGTGTGGGGGATATCAGTGTGTTACAGTGAGGGGTGTGGGGTATATCAATGTGTTACAGTGAGGGGTGTGGGATATATCAGTGTATTACAGTGAGGGGTGTGGGGGATATCAGTGTGTTACAGTGAGGGGTGTGGGGTATATCAGTGTGTTACAGTGAGGGGTGTGGGGTATATCAGGGTGTGACAGTAAGGGGTGTGGGGTATATCAGTGTGTTACAGTGAGGGGTATATCAGTGTCTTACAGTGAGGGGTGTGGGATATATCAGTGTGTTACAGTGAGGGGTGTGGGATATATCAGTGTGTTACAGTGAGGGGTGTGGGGTATATCAGGGTGTTACAGTGAGGGATGTGGCATATATCAGTGTTACAGTGAGGGATGTGGTGTATATCAGTGTTACAGTGAGGAGTGTGGGGTATATCAGGGTGTTACATTGAGGGATGTGGCAAACATCAGTGTTACAGTGAGGGATGTGGTGTATATCAGTGTGTTACAGTGAGGGGTGTGGGATATATCAGTGTGTTACAGTGAGGGATGTGGCATATATCAGTGTTACAGTGAGGAGTGTGGGGTATATCAGGGTGTTACAGTGAGGGATGTGGCATATATCAGTGTTACAGTGAGGGATGTGGTGTATATCAGTGTGTTACAGTGAGGGGTGTGGGATATATCAGTGTGTTACAGTGAGGCGTGTGGGAGATATCAGTGTGTTACAGTGAGGGGTGTGGGGGATATCAGTGTGTTACAGTGAGGGGTGTGGGATATATCAGTGTGTTACAGTGAGGGGTGTGGGATATATCAGGGTGTTACAGTGAGGGGTGTGGGGGATATCAGTGTGTTACAGTGAGGGGTGTGGGATATATCAGTGTGTTACAGTGAGGGGTCTGGGATATATCAGTGTGTTACAGTGAGGGGTGTGGGCTCTATTAGTGTTACAGTGAGGGGTGTGGGGTATATCAGTGTGTTACAGTGAGGGGTCTGGTATATATCAGTGTGTTACAGTGAGGGGTGTGGGGTATATCAGTGTGTTACAGTGAGGGGTGTGGGCTCTATTAGTGTTACAGTGAGGGGTGTGGGATATATCAGTGTGTTACAGTGAGGGGTGTGGGGTATATCAGTGTGTTACAGTGAGGGGTGTGGGGGATATCAGTGTGTTACAGTGAGTGGTCTGGGATATATAAGTGTGTTACAGTGAGGGGTGTGGGGTATATCAGTGTGTTACAGTGAGGGGTCTGGGATATATCAGTGTGTTACAGTGAGGGGTGTGGGGTATATCAGTGTGTTACAGTGAGTGGTCTGGGATATATCAGTGTGTTACAGTGAGGGGTGTGGGGTATATCAGTGTGTTACAGTGAGGGGTGTGGGGGATATCAGTGTGTTACAGTGAGGGGTGTGGGGGATATCAGTGTGTTACAGTGAGGGGTGTGGGGTATATCAGTGTGTTACAGTGAGGGGTGTGGGATATATCAGTGTATTACAGTGAGGGGTGTGGGGGATATCAGTGTGTTACAGTGAGGGGTGTGGGGTATATCAGTGTGTTACAGTGAGGGGTGTGGGGTATATCAGGGTGTGACAGTAAGGGGTGTGGGGTATATCAGTGTGTTACAGTGAGGGGTATATCAGTGTCTTACAGTGAGGGGTGTGGGATATATCAGTGTGTTACAGTGAGGGGTGTGGGGTATATCAGTGTGTTACAGTGAGGGGTGTGGGATATATCAGTGTCTTACAGTGAGGGGTGTGGGGTATATCAGTGTGTTACAGTGAGGGGTGTGGGATATATCAGTGTGTTACAGTGAGGGGTGTGGGGTATATCAGTGTGTTACAGTGAGGACTGTGGGGTATATCAGGGTGTTTCAGTGAGGGGTGTGGGGTATATCAGTGTGTAGATTGAGTGGTGTGGGGTATATCAGGGTGTTTCAGTGAGGGGTGTGGGGTATATCAGTGTGTTACAGTGAGGGGTGAGGGGTATATCAGAGTGTTACAGTGAGGGGTGTGGGTTATATCAGGGTGTTACAGTGAGGGGTGTGAGGTATATCAGGGTGTTAAAGTGAGATGTGTGGTCTATATCAGTGCATTACAGTGAAGGTGTGGGGTATATCAGGGTGTTACAATGTGGGCTGAAGTGTATATCAGGGTGTTACAGTGTGGGGTGGGGTGTATATCAGTGTTTTACAATGAGGGGTGAGGGGTATATCAGGGTGTTTCAGTGAGGGGTGTGGGGTATATCAGGGTCTTTCAGTGAGGGGTGTGGGGTATATCAGTGTGTGACAGTGAGGGGTGAGGGGTATATCAGGGTGTTTCAGTGAGGGGTGTGGGGTATATCAGTGTGTTACAGTGAGGGGTGAGGGATATATCAGTGTGTTACACCCGAGGGTGTGGGGTCTATCAGTGTGTTACAGTGAGGGATGTGGCATATATCAGTGTTACAGTGAGGAGTGTGGGGTATATCAGGGTGTTACAGTGAGGGATGTGGCATATATCAGTGTTACAGTGAGGGATGTGGTGTATATCAGTGTTTTACAGTGGGGGGTGGGGGGTATATCAGGGTATCACAGTGAGTGGTGAGGGGTTTATCAGGGTCTTTCAGAGAGGGGTGTGGGGTATATCAGTGTGTTACAGTGAGGGGTGAGGGGTATATCAGGGTGTTTCAGTGAGGGGTGTGGGGTATATCATGTGTTACAGTGAGGGGTGAAGGGGTATATCAGTGTGTTACAGCCGAGGGTGTGGGGTCTATCAGTGTGTTACAGTGAGGGGTGTGGGATATATCAGGGTGTTACAGTGAGGGGTGTGGGATATATCAGGGTGTTACAGTGAGGGGTGTGGGATATATCAGGGTGTTACAGTGAGGGGTGTGGGATATATCAGGGTGTTACAGTGAGGGGTGTGGGGTATATCAGGGTGTTACAGTGAGGGGTGTGGGGTATATTAGTGTGTTACAGTGAGGGGTGTGGGGTATATCAGTGTGTTACAGTGAGGGGTGTGGGGTATATCAGGGTGTTACAGTGAGGGGTGTGGGGGTATATCAGTGTGTTACAGTGAGGGGTGTGGGGTATATCAGTGTGTTACAGTGAGGGGTGTGGGGTATATCAGTGTGTTACAGTGAGGGGTGTGGGAGATATCAGTGTGTTACAGTGAGGGGTGTGGGGTATATTAGTGTGTTACAGTGAGGGGTGTGGGGTATATCAGTGTGTTACAGCGAGGGGTGTGGGGTATATCAGGGTGTTACAGTGAGGGGTGTGGGGTATATCAGGGTGTTACAGTGAGGGGGGTGGGGTATATCAGTGTGTTACAGTGAGGGGTATGGGGTATATCAGGGTGTTACAGTGAGGGGTGTGGGGTATATCTGTGTGTTACAGTGAGGGGTGTGGGGTATATCAGGGTGTTACAGTAGGGGATGTGGGGTATATCAGATTGTTATAGTGAGGGGGGTGGTGTATATCAGTGCGTTACATTGTGGGGTGTGGTGTATATCAGTGTGTTACAGTGAGGGGTGTGGGGTATATCAGGGTGTTACTGTGAGTGGTCTGGGGTATATCAGGGTGTTACATGAGGGGTGTGGGGTATATCAGTGTGTTACAGTGAGGGGTGTTGGGTATATCAGTGTGTTACAGTGAGGGGTGTGGTGTATATCAGTGTGTTGCAGTGAGGGGTGTGAGGTATATCAGGATGTTACAGTGAGGGGTGTGGGGTATATCAGTGTGTTACAGTGAGGGGTGTGGGGGATATCAGTGTGTTACAGTGAGGGGTGTGGGGGATATCAGTGTGTTACAGTGAGGGGTGTGGGGTATATCAGTGTGTTACAGTGAGGGGTGTGGGATATATCAGTGTATTACAGTGAGGGGTGTGGGGGATATCAGTGTGTTACAGTGAGGGGTGTGGGGTATATCAGTGTGTTACAGTGAGGGGTGTGGGGTATATCAGGGTGTGACAGTAAGGGGTGTGGGGTATATCAGTGTGTTACAGTGAGGGGTATATCAGTGTCTTACAGTGAGGGGTGTGGGATATATCAGTGTTACAGTGAGGACTGTGGGGTATATCAGGGTGTTTCAGTGAGGGGTGTGGGGTATATCAGTGTGTTACAGTGAGGGGTGAGGGGTATATCAGAGTGTTACAGTGAGGGGTGTGGGTTATATCAGGGTGTTACAGTGAGGGGTGTGAGGTATATCAGGGTGTTAAAGTGAGATGTGTGGTCTATATCAGTGCATTACAGTGAAGGTGTGGGGTATATCAGGGTGTTACAAAGTGGGCTGAAGTGTATATCAGGGTGTTACAGTGTGGGGTGGGGTGTATATCAGTGTTTTACAATGAGGGGTGAGGGGTATATCAGGGTGTTTCAGTGAGGGGTGTGGGGTATATCAGGGTCTTTCAGTGAGGGGTGTGGGGTATATCAGTGTGTGACAGTGAGGGGTGAGGGGTATATCAGGGTGTTTCAGTGAGGGGTGTGGGGTATATCAGTGTGTTACAGTGAGGGGTGAGGGATATATCAGTGTGTTACACCCGAGGGTGTGGGGTCTATCAGTGTGTTACAGTGAGGGATGTGGGATATATCAGGGTGTTACAGTGTGGGCTGTGGGATATATCAGGGTGTTACAGTGAGGGGTGTGGGGTATATCAGGGTGTTACAGTGAGGGTTGTGGGGTATATTAGTGTGTTACAGTGAGGGGTGTGGGGTATATCAGTGTGTTACAGTGAGGGGTGTGGGGTATATCAGGGTGTTACAGTGAGGGGTGTGGGGGTATATCAGTGTGTTACAGTGAGGGGTGTGGGGTATATCAGTGTGTTACAGTGAGGGGTGTGGGGTATATCAGTGTGTTACAGTGAGGGGTGTGGGAGATATCAGTGTGTTACAGTGAGGGGTGTGGGGTATATTAGTGTGTTACAGTGAGGGGTGTGGGGTATATCAGTGTGTTACAGTGAGGGGTGTGGGGTATATCAGGGTGTTACAGTGAGGGGTATGGGGTATATCAGGGTGTTACAGTGAGGGGTGTGGGGTATACCAGTGTGTTACAGTGAGGGGTATGGGATATATCAGTGTGTTACAGTGAGGGGTGTGGGGTATATCAGGGTGTTACAGTGAGGTGTGTGGGGTATATCAGCCTATTACAGTGAGGGGTGTGGGGTATATCAGGGTGTTACAGTGAGGGGGGTGGGGTATATCAGTGTGTTACAGTGAGGGGTATGGGGTATATCAGGGTGTTACAGTGAGGGGTGTGGGGTATATCTGTGTGTTACAGTGAGGGGTGTGGGGTATATCAGGGTGTTACAGTAGGGGATGTGGGGTATATCAGATTGTTATAGTGAGGGGGGTGGTGTATATCAGTGCGTTACATTGTGGGGTGTGGTGTATATCAGTGTGTTACAGTGAGGGGTCTGGGGTATATCAGGGTGTTACTGTGAGTGGTCTGGGGTATATCAGGGTGTTACAGTGAGGGGTGTGGGGTATATCAGTGTGTTACAGTGAGGGGTGTGGGGTATATCAGTGTGTTACAGTGAGGGGTGTGGTGTATATCAGTGTGTTGCAGTGAGGGGTGTGAGGTATATCAGGATGTTACAGTGAGGGGTGTGGGGTATGTCAGAAAGTTACAGTGAGGGGTGTGGGGTATATCAGGGTGTTACAGTGAGGGGGTGTGGGCAATATCAGGGTGTTACAGTGAGGGGTGTGGGGTATATCAGTGTGTTACAGTGAGGGGTGTGGGGTATATCAGTGTGTTACAGTGAGGGGTGTGCGGTATATCAGTGTGTCACAGTGAGGGGTGTGGGGTATATCAGTGTGTTACAGTGAGGGGTGTGGGATATATCAGTGTGTTACAGTGATGGGTGTGGGGTATATCAGTGTGTTACAGTGAGGGGTGTGGGGTATATCAGTGTGTTACAGTGAGGGGTGTGGCGTATATCAGTGTGTTGCAGTGAGGGATGTGGGGTATATCAGGATGTTACAGTGAGGGGTGTGGGGTATATCAGGGTGTTACAGTGAGGGGGTGTGGGCAATATCAGGGTGTTACAGTGAGGGATGTGGGGTTTATCAGTGTGTTACAGTGAGGGGTGTGGGGTATATCAGTGTGTTACAGTGAGGGGTGTGGGATATATCAGTGTGTTACAGTGAGGGGTGTGGGGTATATCAGGGTGTTACAGTGAGGTGTGTGGGGTACATCAGCCTATTACAGTGAGGGGTGTGGGGTATATCAGGGTGTTACAGTGAGGGGTGTGGGGTACATTAGGGTGTTACAGTGAGGGGTGTGGGGTATATCAGTGTGTTACAGTGAGGGGCGTGGGATATATCAGGGTGTTACAGTGAGGGGTGTGGGATATATCAGTGTGTTACAGTGAGTGGTGTGGGGTATATCAGCATGTTACAGTGAGGGGTATGGGGTATATCAGGGTGTTACAGTGAGGGGTGTGGGAGATATCAGTGTGTTACAGTGAGGGGTGTGGGGTATATTAGTGTGTTACAGTGAGGGGTGTGGGGTATATCAGTGTGTTACAGTGAGGGGTGTGGGGTATATCAGGGTGTTACAGTGAGGGGTGTGGGGTATATCAGGGTGTTACAGTGAGGGGGGTGGGGTATATCAGTGTGTTACAGTGAGGGGTATGGGGTATATCAGGGTGTTACAGTGAGGGGTGTGGGGTATATCTGTGTGTTACAGTGAGGGGTGTGGGGTATATCAGGGTGTTACAGTAGGGGATGTGGGGTATATCAGTGTGTTACAGTGAGGGGGGTGGGGTATATCAGTGCGTTACATTGTGGGGTGTGGTGTATATCAGTGTGTTACAGTGACGGGTGTGGGGTATATCAGGGTGTTACAGTGAGTGGTCTGGGGTATATCAGGGTGTTACTGTGAGTGGTCTGGGGTATATCAGGGTGTTACAGTGAGGGGTGTGGGGTATATCAGTGTGTTACAGTGAGGGGTGTGGGGTATATCAGTGTGTTACAGTGAGGGGTGTGGTGTATATCAGTGTGTTGCAGTGAGGGGTGTGAGGTATATCAGGATGTTACAGTGAGGGGTGTGGGGTATATCAGGGTGTTACAGTGAGGGGTGTGGGGTATATCAGGGTGTTACAGTGAGGGGGTGTGGGCAATATCAGGGTGTTACAGTGAGGGGTGTGGGGTATATCAGTGTGTTACAGTGAGGGGTGTGGGGTATATCAGTGTGTTACAGTGAGGGGTGTGCGGTATATCAGTGTGTCACAGTGAGGGGTGTGGGGTATATCAGTGTGTTACAGTGAGGGGTGTGGGATATATCAGTGTGTTACAGTGATGGGTGTGGGGTATATCAGTGTGTTACAGTGAGGGGTGTGGGGTATATCAGTGTGTTACAGTGAGGGGTGTGGCGTATATCAGTGTGTTGCAGTGAGGGATGTGGGGTATATCAGGATGTTACAGTGAGGGGTGTGGGGTATATCAGGGTGTTACAGTGAGGGGGTGTGGGCAATATCAGGGTGTTACAGTGAGGGATGTGGGGTTTATCAGTGTGTTACAGTGAGGGGTGTGGGGTATATCAGTGTGTTACAGTGAGGGGTGTGGGATATATCAGTGTGTTACAGTGAGGGGTGTGGGGTATATCAGGGTGTTACAGTGAGGTGTGTGGGGTATATCAGCCTATTACAGTGAGGGGTGTGGGGTATATCAGGGTGTTACAGTGAGGGGTGTGGGGTACATTAGGGTGTTACAGTGAGGGGTGTGGGGTATATCAGTGTGTTACAGTGAGGGGCGTGGGATATATCAGGGTGTTACAGTGAGGGGTGTGGGATATATCAGTGTGTTACAGTGAGTGGTGTGGGGTATATCAGCATGTTACAGTGCGGGGTCTGGGGTATATCAGTGTGTGACAGTTAGGGGTGTGGGGTATATCAGTGTGTTACAGTGAGGGGTGTGGGGTATATCAGGGTGTTACAGTGAGGGGTGTGGGGTATATCAGTGTGTTACCGTGAGGAGTATGGGGTATATCAGAGTGTTACAGTGAGGGGTGTGGGGTATATCAGTGTGTTACCGTGAGGAGTATGGGGTATATCAGAGTGTTACAGTGAGGGGTGTCGGCTCTATCTATGTTACAGCGAGGGGTGTGGGGCATATCAGGGTGTTACAGTAAGGGGTGTGGGGTATATCAGCGTGTTACAGTGAGGGGGGTGGGGTATATCAGGGTGTTACAGTGAGGGGTGTGGGATATATCAGTGTGTTCCAGTGAGGGGTGTGGTGTATATCTGTGTGTTTCAGAGAGGGGTGTGGGATATATCTGTGTGTTTCAGTGAGGGGTGTGGGGTCTATCAGTGTGTTACAGCCGAGGGTGTGGGGTCTATCAGTGTGTTACAGTGAGGGGTGTGGGATATATCAGGGTGTTACAGTGAGGGGTGTGGGGTATATCAGGGTGTTACAGTGAGGGGTGTGGGGTATATTAGTGTGTTACAGTGAGGGGTGTGCGGTATATCAGTGTGTTACAGTGAGGGGTGTGAGGTATATCAGGGTGTTACAGTGAGGGGTGTGGGGTATATCAGGGTGTTACAGTGAGGGGGGTGGGTTATATCAGTGTGTTACAGTGAGGGGTATGGGGTATATCAGGGTGTTACAGTGAGGGGTGTGGGGTATATCAGTGTGTTACAGTGAGGGGTGTGGGGTATATCAGTGTGTTACAGTGAGGGGTGTGGGGGATATCAGTGTGTTACAGTGAGGGGTGTGGGGTATATCAGTGTGTTACAGTGAGGGGTGTGGGGGATATCAGTGTGTTACAGTGAGGGGTGTGGGGCATATCAGTGTGTTACAGTGAGGGGTGTGGGATATATCAGTGTATTACAGTGAGGGGTGTGGGGGATATCAGTGTGTTACAGTGAGGGGTGTGGGGTATATCAGGGTGTGACAGTAAGGGGTGTGGGGTATATCAGTGTGTTACAGTGAGGGGTATATCAGTGTCTTACAGTGAGGGGTGTGGGATATATCAGTGTGTTACAGTGAGGGGTGAGGGGTATATCAGGGTGTTTCAGTGAGGGGTGTGGGGTATATCAGTGTGTTACAGTGAGGGGTGTGGGATATATCAGTGTATTACAGTGAGGGGTGTGGGGGATATCAGTGTGTTACAGTGAGGGGTGTGGGGTATATCAGTGTGTTACAGTGAGGGGTGTGGGGTATATCAGGGTGTGACAGTAAGGGGTGTGGGGTATATCAGTGTGTTACAGTGAGGGGTATATCAGTGTCTTACAGTGAGGGGTGTGGGATATATCAGTGTGTTACAGTGAGGGGTGAGGGGTATATCAGGGTGTTTCAGTGAGGGGTGTGGGGTATATCAGTGTGTTACAGTGAGGGGTGTGGGGTATATCAGTGTGTAGATTGAGTGGTGTGGGGTATATCAGGGTGTTTCAGTGAGGGGTGTGGGGTATATCAGTGTGTTACAGCGAGGGGTGAGGGGTATATCAGAGTGTTACAGTGAGGGGTGTGGGTTATATCAGGGTGTTTCAGTGAGGGGTGTGGGGTATATCAGTGTGTAGATTGAGTGGTGTGGGGTATATCAGGGTGTTTCAGTGAGGGGTGTGGGGTATATCAGTGTGTTACAGTGAGGGGTGAGGGGTATATCAGAGTGTTACAGTGAGGGGTGTGGGTTATATCAGAGTGTTACAGTGAGGGATGTGAGGTATATCAGGGTGTTAAAGTGAGATGTGTGGTCTATATCAGTGCATTACAGTGAAGGTGTGGGGTATATCAGGGTGTTACAATGTGGGCTGAAGTGTATATCAGGGTGTTACAGTGTGGGGTGGGGTGTATATCAGTGTTTTACAATGAGGGGTGAGGGGTATATCAGGGTGTTTCAGTGAGGGGTGTGGGGTATATCAGGGTCTTTCAGTGAGGGGTGTGGGGTATATCAGTGTGTGACAGTGAGGGGTGAGGGGTATATCAGGGTGTTTCAGTGAGGGGTGTGGGGTATATCAGTGTGTTACAGTGAGGGGTGAGGGATATATCAGTGTGTTACACCCGAGGGTGTGGGGTCTATCAGTGTGTTACAGTGAGGGATGTGGCATATATCAGTGTTACAGTGAGGAGTGTGGGGTATATCAGGGTGTTACAGTGAGGGATGTGGCATATATCAGTGTTACAGTGAGGGATGTGGTGTATATCAGTGTGTTACAGTGAGGGGTGTGGGATATATCAGTGTGTTACAGTGAGGCGTGTGGGAGATATCAGTGTGTTACAGTGAGGGGTGTGGGGGATATCAGTGTGTTACAGTGAGGGGTGTGGGATATATCAGTGTGTTACAGTGAGGGGTGTGGGATATATCAGGGTGTTACAGTGAGGGGTGTGGGGGATATCAGTGTGTTACAGTGAGGGGTGTGGGATATATCAGTGTGTTACAGTGAGGGGTCTGGGATATATCAGTGTGTTACAGTGAGGGGTGTGGGCTCTATTAGTGTTACAGTGAGGGGTGTGGGGTATATCAGTGTGTTACAGTGAGGGGTGTGGGGTATATCCGTGTGTTACAGTGAGGGGTGTGGGGTATATCAGGGTGTTACAGTGAGGGGTCTGGTATATATCAGTGTGTTACAGTGAGGGGTGTGGGGTATATCAGTGTGTTACAGTGAGGGGTGTGGGCTCTATTAGTGTTACAGTGAGGGGTGTGGGATATATCAGTGTGTTACAGTGAGGGGTGTGGGGTATATCAGTGTGTTACAGTGAGGGGTGTGGGGGATATCAGTGTGTTACAGTGAGTGGTCTGGGATATATCAGTGTGTTACAGTGAGGGGTGTGGGGTATATCAGTGTGTTACAGTGAGGGGTCTGGGATATATCAGTGTGTTACAGTGAGGGGTGTGGGGTATATCAGTGTGTTACAGTGAGTGGTCTGGGATATATCAGTGTGTTACAGTGAGGGGTGTGGGGTATATCAGTGTGTTACAGTGAGGGGTGTGGGGGATATCAGTGTGTTACAGTGAGGGGTGTGGGGGATATCAGTGTGTTACAGTGAGGGGTGTGGGGTATATCAATGTGTTACAGTGAGGGGTGTGGGATATATCAGTGTATTACAGTGAGGGGTGTGGGGGATATCAGTGTGTTACAGTGAGGGGTGTGGGGTATATCAGTGTGTTACAGTGAGGGGTGTGGGGTATATCAGGGTGTGACAGTAAGGGGTGTGGGGTATATCAGTGTGTTACAGTGAGGGGTATATCAGTGTCTTACAGTGAGGGGTGTGGGATATATCAGTGTGTTACAGTGAGGGGTGTGGGATATATCAGTGTGTTACAGTGAGGGGTGTGGGGTATATCAGGGTGTTACAGTGAGGGATGTGGCATATATCAGTGTTACAGTGAGGGATGTGGTGTATATCAGTGTTACAGTGAGGAGTGTGGGGTATATCAGGGTGTTACATTGAGGGATGTGGCAAACATCAGTGTTACAGTGAGGGATGTGGTGTATATCAGTGTGTTACAGTGAGGGGTGTGGGATATATCAGTGTGTTACAGTGAGGGATGTGGCATATATCAGTGTTACAGTGAGGAGTGTGGGGTATATCAGGGTGTTACAGTGAGGGATGTGGCATATATCAGTGTTACAGTGAGGGATGTGGTGTATATCAGTGTGTTACAGTGAGGGGTGTGGGATATATCAGTGTGTTACAGTGAGGCGTGTGGGAGATATCAGTGTGTTACAGTGAGGGGTGTGGGGGATATCAGTGTGTTACAGTGAGGGGTGTGGGATATATCAGTGTGTTACAGTGAGGGGTGTGGGATATATCAGGGTGTTACAGTGAGGGGTGTGGGGGATATCAGTGTGTTACAGTGAGGGGTGTGGGATATATCAGTGTGTTACAGTGAGGGGTCTGGGATATATCAGTGTGTTACAGTGAGGGGTGTGGGCTCTATTAGTGTTACAGTGAGGGGTGTGGGGTATATCAGTGTGTTACAGTGAGGGGTCTGGTATATATCAGTGTGTTACAGTGAGGGGTGTGGGGTATATCAGTGTGTTACAGTGAGGGGTGTGGGCTCTATTAGTGTTACAGTGAGGGGTGTGGGATATATCAGTGTGTTACAGTGAGGGGTGTGGGGTATATCAGTGTGTTACAGTGAGGGGTGTGGGGGATATCAGTGTGTTACAGTGAGTGGTCTGGGATATATAAGTGTGTTACAGTGAGGGGTGTGGGGTATATCAGTGTGTTACAGTGAGGGGTCTGGGATATATCAGTGTGTTACAGTGAGGGGTGTGGGGTATATCAGTGTGTTACAGTGAGTGGTCTGGGATATATCAGTGTGTTACAGTGAGGGGTGTGGGGTATATCAGTGTGTTACAGTGAGGGGTGTGGGGGATATCAGTGTGTTACAGTGAGGGGTGTGGGGGATATCAGTGTGTTACAGTGAGGGGTGTGGGGTATATCAGTGTGTTACAGTGAGGGGTGTGGGATATATCAGTGTATTACAGTGAGGGGTGTGGGGGATATCAGTGTGTTACAGTGAGGGGTGTGGGGTATATCAGTGTGTTACAGTGAGGGGTGTGGGGTATATCAGGGTGTGACAGTAAGGGGTGTGGGGTATATCAGTGTGTTACAGTGAGGGGTATATCAGTGTCTTACAGTGAGGGGTGTGGGATATATCAGTGTGTTACAGTGAGGGGTGTGGGGTATATCAGTGTGTTACAGTGAGGGGTGTGGGATATATCAGTGTCTTACAGTGAGGGGTGTGGGGTATATCAGTGTGTTACAGTGAGGGGTGTGGGATATATCAGTGTGTTACAGTGAGGGGTGTGGGGTATATCAGTGTGTTACAGTGAGGACTGTGGGGTATATCAGGGTGTTTCAGTGAGGGGTGTGGGGTATATCAGTGTGTAGATTGAGTGGTGTGGGGTATATCAGGGTGTTTCAGTGAGGGGTGTGGGGTATATCAGTGTGTTACAGTGAGGGGTGAGGGGTATATCAGAGTGTTACAGTGAGGGGTGTGGGTTATATCAGGGTGTTACAGTGAGGGGTGTGAGGTATATCAGGGTGTTAAAGTGAGATGTGTGGTCTATATCAGTGCATTACAGTGAAGGTGTGGGGTATATCAGGGTGTTACAATGTGGGCTGAAGTGTATATCAGGGTGTTACAGTGTGGGGTGGGGTGTATATCAGTGTTTTACAATGAGGGGTGAGGGGTATATCAGGGTGTTTCAGTGAGGGGTGTGGGGTATATCAGGGTCTTTCAGTGAGGGGTGTGGGGTATATCAGTGTGTGACAGTGAGGGGTGAGGGGTATATCAGGGTGTTTCAGTGAGGGGTGTGGGGTATATCAGTGTGTTACAGTGAGGGGTGAGGGATATATCAGTGTGTTACACCCGAGGGTGTGGGGTCTATCAGTGTGTTACAGTGAGGGATGTGGCATATATCAGTGTTACAGTGAGGAGTGTGGGGTATATCAGGGTGTTACAGTGAGGGATGTGGCATATATCAGTGTTACAGTGAGGGATGTGGTGTATATCAGTGTTTTACAGTGGGGGGTGGGGGGTATATCAGGGTATCACAGTGAGTGGTGAGGGGTTTATCAGGGTCTTTCAGAGAGGGGTGTGGGGTATATCAGTGTGTTACAGTGAGGGGTGAGGGGTATATCAGGGTGTTTCAGTGAGGGGTGTGGGGTATATCATGTGTTACAGTGAGGGGTGAAGGGGTATATCAGTGTGTTACAGCCGAGGGTGTGGGGTCTATCAGTGTGTTACAGTGAGGGGTGTGGGATATATCAGGGTGTTACAGTGAGGGGTGTGGGATATATCAGGGTGTTACAGTGAGGGGTGTGGGATATATCAGGGTGTTACAGTGAGGGGTGTGGGATATATCAGGGTGTTACAGTGAGGGGTGTGGGGTATATCAGGGTGTTACAGTGAGGGGTGTGGGGTATATTAGTGTGTTACAGTGAGGGGTGTGGGGTATATCAGTGTGTTACAGTGAGGGGTGTGGGGTATATCAGGGTGTTACAGTGAGGGGTGTGGGGGTATATCAGTGTGTTACAGTGAGGGGTGTGGGGTATATCAGTGTGTTACAGTGAGGGGTGTGGGGTATATCAGTGTGTTACAGTGAGGGGTGTGGGAGATATCAGTGTGTTACAGTGAGGGGTGTGGGGTATATTAGTGTGTTACAGTGAGGGGTGTGGGGTATATCAGTGTGTTACAGCGAGGGGTGTGGGGTATATCAGGGTGTTACAGTGAGGGGTGTGGGGTATATCAGGGTGTTACAGTGAGGGGGGTGGGGTATATCAGTGTGTTACAGTGAGGGGTATGGGGTATATCAGGGTGTTACAGTGAGGGGTGTGGGGTATATCTGTGTGTTACAGTGAGGGGTGTGGGGTATATCAGGGTGTTACAGTAGGGGATGTGGGGTATATCAGATTGTTATAGTGAGGGGGGTGGTGTATATCAGTGCGTTACATTGTGGGGTGTGGTGTATATCAGTGTGTTACAGTGAGGGGTGTGGGGTATATCAGGGTGTTACTGTGAGTGGTCTGGGGTATATCAGGGTGTTACATGAGGGGTGTGGGGTATATCAGTGTGTTACAGTGAGGGGTGTTGGGTATATCAGTGTGTTACAGTGAGGGGTGTGGTGTATATCAGTGTGTTGCAGTGAGGGGTGTGAGGTATATCAGGATGTTACAGTGAGGGGTGTGGGGTATATCAGGGTGTTACAGTGAGGGGTGTGGGGTATATCAGGGTGTTACAGTGAGGGGGTGTGGGCAATATCAGGGTGTTACAGTGAGGGGTGTGGGGTATATCAGTGTGTTACAGTGAGGGGTGTGGGGTATATCAGTGTGTTATAGTGAGGGGTGTGCGGTATATCAGTGTGTCACAGTGAGGGGTGTGGGGTATATCAGTGTGTTACAGTGAGGGGTGTGGGATATATCAGTGTGTTACAGTGATGGGTGTGGGGTATATCAGTGTGTTACAGTGAGGGGTGTGGGGTATATCAGTGTGTTACAGTGAGGGGTGTGGCGTATATCAGTGTGTTGCAGTGAGGGATGTGGGGTATATCAGGATGTTACAGTGAGGGGTGTGAGGTATATCAGTGTGTTACAGTGAGGGGGTGTGGGCAATATCAGGGTGTTACAGTGAGGGATGTGGGGTTTATCAGTGTGTTACAGTGAGGGGTGTGGGGTATATCAGTGTGTTACAGTGAGGGGTGTGGGATATATCAGTGTGTTACAGTGAGGGGTGTGGGGTATATCAGGGTGTTACAGTGAGGTGTGTGGGGTATATCAGCCTATTACAGTGAGGGGTGTGGGGTATATCAGGGTGTTACAGTGAGGGGTGTGGGGTACATTAGGGTGTTACAGTGAGGGGTGTGGGGTATATCAGTGTGTTACAGTGAGGGGTGTGGGGTATATCAGGGTGTTACAGTGAGGGGTGTGGGGTATATCAGTGTGTTACAGTGAGGGGCTTGGGATATATCAGGGTGTTACAGTGAGGGGTGTGGGATATATCAGTGTGTTACAGTGAGTGGTGTGGGGTATATCAGCATGTTACAGTGCGGGGTCTGGGGTATATCAGTGTGTGACAGTGAGGGGTGTGGGGTATATCAGTGTGTTACAGTGAGGGGTGTGGGGTATATCAGGGTGTTACAGTGAGGGGTGTGGGGTATATCAGTGTGTTACCGTGAGGAGTATGGGGTATATCAGAGTGTTACAGTGAGGGGTGTGGGCTCTATCTATGTTACAGCGAGGGGTGTGGGGTATATCAGTGTGTTACAGTAAGGGGTGTGGGGTATATCAGCGTGTTACAGTGAGGGGGGTGGGGTATATCAGGGTGTTACAGTGAGGGGTGTGGTGTATATCAGTGTGTTACAGTGAGGGGTGTGGGATATATCAGTGTGTTCCAGTGAGGGGTGTGGTGTATATCTGTGTGTTTCAGAGAGGGGTGTGGGATATATCTGTGTGTTTCAGTGAGGGGTGTGGGGTATATCAGTGTGTTACAGTGAGGGGTGAAGGGGTATATCAGTGTGTTACAGCCGAGGGTGTGGGGTCTATCAGTGTGTTACAGTGAGGGGTGTGGGATATATCAGGGTGTTACAGTGAGGGGTGTGGGGTATATCAGGGTGTTACAGTGAGGGGTGTGGGGTATATTAGTGTGTTACAGTGAGGGGTGTGGGGTATATCAGTGTGTTACAGTGAGGGGTGTGGGGTATATCAGGGTGTTACAGTGAGGGGTGTGGGGTATATCAGGGTGTTACAGTGAGGGGGGTGGGGTATATCAGTGTGTTACAGTGAGGGGTATGGGGTATATCAGGGTGTTACAGTGAGGGGGGTGGGGTATATCAGTGTGTTACAGTGAGGGGTGTGGGGTATATCAGGGTGTTACAGTGAGGGGTGTGGGGGATATCAGTGTGTTACAGTGAGGGGTGTGGGAGATATCAGTGTGTTACAGTGAGGGGTGTGGGGTATATTAGTGTGTTACAGTGAGGGGTGTGGGGTATATCAGTGTGTTACAGTGAGGGGTGTGGGGTATATCAGGGTGTTACCGTGAGGGGTGTGGGGTATATCAGGGTGTTACAGTGTGGGGGGTGGGGTATATCAGTGTGTTACAGTGAGGGGTATGGGGTATATCTGTGTGTTACAGTGAGGGGTGTGGGGTATATCAGGGTGTTACAGTAGGGGATGTGGGGTATATCAGATTGTTATAGTGAGGGTGGTGGGGTATATCAGTGCGTTACATTGTGGGGTGTAGTGTATATCAGTGTGTTACAGTGAGGGGTCTGGGGCATATCAGGGTGTTACTGTGAGTGTTCTGGGGTATATCAGGGTGTTACAGTGAGGGGTGTGGGGTATATCAGTGTGTTACAGTGAGGGGTGTGGGGTATATCAGTGTGTTACAGTGAGGGGTGTGGCGTATATCAGTGTGTTGCAGTGAGGGGTGTGAGGTATATCAGGATGTTACAGTGAGGGTTGTGGGGTATATCAGGGTGTTACAGTGAGGGGTGTGGGGTATATCAGGGTGTTACAGTGAGGGGTGTGGGGTATATCAGGGTGTTACAGTGAGGGGTGTGGGGTATATCAGTGTGTTACAGTGAGGGGGTGTGGGCAATATCAGGGTGTTACAGTGAGGGGTATGGGGTATATCAGTGTGTTACAGTGAGGGGTGTGGGGTATATCAGTGTGTTACAGTGAGGGGTGTGCGGTATATCAGTGTGTCACAGTGAGGGGTGTGGGGTATATCAGTGTGTTACAGTGAGGGGTGTGGGATATATCAGTGTGTTACAGTGATGGGTGTGGGGTATATCAGTGTGTTACAGTGAGGGGTGTGGGGTATATTAGTGTGTTACAGTGAGGGGTGTGGCGTATATCAGTGTGTTGCAGTGAGGGATGTGGGGTATATCAGGATGTTACAGTGAGGGGTGTGGGGTATATCAGGGTGTTACAGTGAGGGATGTGGGGTTTATCAGTGTGTTACAGTGAGGGGTGTGGTGTATATCAGTGTGTTACAGTGAGGGGTGTGGGATATATCAGTGTGTTACAGTGAGGGGTGTGGGGTATATCAGGGTGTTACAGTGAGGTGTGTGGGGTATATCAGCCTATTACAGTGAGGGGTGTGGGGTATATCAGGGTGTTACAGTGAGGGGTGTGGGGTACATTAGGGTGTTACAGTGAGGGGTGTGGGGTATATCAGTGTGTTACAGTGAGTGGTGTGGGGTATATCAGCATGTTACAGTGAGGGGTCTGGGGTATATCAGTGTGTGACAGTGAGGGGTGTGGGGTATATCAGTGTGTTACAGTGAGAGGTGTGGGGTATATCAGGGTGTTACAGTGAGGGGTGTGGGGTATATCAGTGTGTTACCGTGAGGAGTATGGGGTATATCAGAGTGTTACAGTGAGGGGTGTGGGGTATATCAGTGTGTTACCGTGAGGAGTATGGGGTATATCAGAGTGTTACAGTGAGGGGTGTGGGCTCTATCTATGTTACAGCGAGGGGCGTGGGGCATATCAGGGTGTTACAGTAAGGGGTGTGGGGTATATCAGTGTGTTACAGTGAGGGGGTTGGTGTATATCAGGGTGTTACAGTGAAGGGTGTGGTGTATATCAGTGTGTTACAGTGAGGGGTGTGGGATATATCAGTGTGTTCCAGTGAGGGGTGTGGTGTATATCTGTGTGTTTCAGTGAGGGGTGTGGGATATATCAGTGTGTTCCAGTGAGGGGTGTGGTGTATATCTGTGTGTTACAGTGAGGGGTGTGGGGTATATCAGTGTGTTACAGTGAGGGGTATGGGGTATATCAGGGTGTTACAGTGAGGGGTGTGGGCTCTATCTATGTTACAGTGAGGGGTGTGGGGTATATCAGTGCGTTACAGTGAGGGGTGTGGGGTATATCAGGGTGTTACAGTGAGGGGTGTGGCGTATATCAGGGTGTTACAGTGAGGGGTGTGGGCTCTATCTATGTTACAGTGAGGGGTGTGGGGTATATCAGTGTGTTACAGTGAGGGGTGTGGGGTATATCAGGGTGTTACAGTGAGGGGTGTGGGGTATATCAGGGTGTGACAGTGAGGGGTGTGGGGTATATCAGTGTGTTACAGTGAGGGGTGTGGGGTATATCAGGGTGTTACAGTGAGGGGTGTGGGGTATATCAGGGTGTTACAGTGAGGGGTGTGGGGTATATCAGGGTGTTACAGTGAGGGGTGTGGGGTATATCAGGGTGTGACAGTGAGGGGTGTGGGGTATATCAGGGTGTTACAGTGAGGGGTGTGGAGTATATCAGGGTGTTACAGTGAGGGGTGTGGGATATATCAGGGTGTTACAGTCAGGGGTGTGGGGTATATCAGGGTGTTACAGTGAGGGGTGTGGGGTATATCAGTGTGTTACAGTGAGGGGTGTGGGGTATATCAGGGTGTTACAGTGAGGGGTGTGGGGTATATCAGGGTGTTACAGTGAGGGGTGTGGGGTATATCAGGGTGTTACAGTGAGGGGTGTGGGATATATCAGTGTGTTACAGTGAGGGGTGTGGGGTATATCAGGGTGTTACAGTGAGGGATGTGGCATATATCAGTGTTACAGTGAGGGATGTGGTGTATATCAGTGTTACAGTGAGGAGTGTGGGGTATATCAGGGTGTTACAGTGAGGGATGTGGCATATATCAGTGTTACAGTGAGGGATGTGGTGTATATCAGTGTGTTACAGTGAGGGGTGTGGGATATATCAGTGTGTTACAGTGAGGGATGTGGCATATATCAGTGTTACAGTGAGGAGTGTGGGGTATATCAGGGTGTTACAGTGAGGGATGTGGCATATATCAGTGTTACAGTGAGGGATGTGGTGTATATCAGTGTGTTACAGTGAGGGGTGTGGGATATATCAGTGTGTTACAGTGAGGCGTGTGGGAGATATCAGTGTGTTACAGTGAGGGGTGTGGGGGATATCAGTGTGTTACAGTGAGGGGTGTGGGATATATCAGTGTGTTACAGTGAGGGGTGTGGGATATATCAGGGTGTTACAGTGAGGGGTGTGGGGGATATCAGTGTGTTACAGTGAGGGGTGTGGGATATATCAGTGTGTTACAGTGAGGGGTCTGGGATATATCAGTGTGTTACAGTGAGGGGTGTGGGCTCTATTAGTGTTACAGTGAGGGGTGTGGGGTATATCAGTGTGTTACAGTGAGGGGTCTGGTATATATCAGTGTGTTACAGTGAGGGGTGTGGGGTATATCAGTGTGTTACAGTGAGGGGTGTGGGCTCTATTAGTGTTACAGTGAGGGGTGTGGGATATATCAGTGTGTTACAGTGAGGGGTGTGGGGTATATCAGTGTGTTACAGTGAGGGGTGTGGGGGATATCAGTGTGTTACAGTGAGTGGTCTGGGATATATAAGTGTGTTACAGTGAGGGGTGTGGGGTATATCAGTGTGTTACAGTGAGGGGTCTGGGATATATCAGTGTGTTACAGTGAGGGGTGTGGGGTATATCAGTGTGTTACAGTGAGTGGTCTGGGATATATCAGTGTGTTACAGTGAGGGGTGTGGGGTATATCAGTGTGTTACAGTGAGGGGTGTGGGGGATATCAGTGTGTTACAGTGAGGGGTGTGGGGGATATCAGTGTGTTACAGTGAGGGGTGTGGGGTATATCAGTGTGTTACAGTGAGGGGTGTGGGATATATCAGTGTATTACAGTGAGGGGTGTGGGGGATATCAGTGTGTTACAGTGAGGGGTGTGGGGTATATCAGTGTGTTACAGTGAGGGGTGTGGGGTATATCAGGGTGTGACAGTAAGGGGTGTGGGGTATATCAGTGTGTTACAGTGAGGGGTATATCAGTGTCTTACAGTGAGGGGTGTGGGATATATCAGTGTGTTACAGTGAGGGGTGTGGGGTATATCAGTGTGTTACAGTGAGGGGTGTGGGATATATCAGTGTCTTACAGTGAGGGGTGTGGGGTATATCAGTGTGTTACAGTGAGGGGTGTGGGATATATCAGTGTGTTACAGTGAGGGGTGTGGGGTATATCAGTGTGTTACAGTGAGGACTGTGGGGTATATCAGGGTGTTTCAGTGAGGGGTGTGGGGTATATCAGTGTGTAGATTGAGTGGTGTGGGGTATATCAGGGTGTTTCAGTGAGGGGTGTGGGGTATATCAGTGTGTTACAGTGAGGGGTGAGGGGTATATCAGAGTGTTACAGTGAGGGGTGTGGGTTATATCAGGGTGTTACAGTGAGGGGTGTGAGGTATATCAGGGTGTTAAAGTGAGATGTGTGGTCTATATCAGTGCATTACAGTGAAGGTGTGGGGTATATCAGGGTGTTACAATGTGGGCTGAAGTGTATATCAGGGTGTTACAGTGTGGGGTGGGGTGTATATCAGTGTTTTACAATGAGGGGTGAGGGGTATATCAGGGTGTTTCAGTGAGGGGTGTGGGGTATATCAGGGTCTTTCAGTGAGGGGTGTGGGGTATATCAGTGTGTGACAGTGAGGGGTGAGGGGTATATCAGGGTGTTTCAGTGAGGGGTGTGGGGTATATCAGTGTGTTACAGTGAGGGGTGAGGGATATATCAGTGTGTTACACCCGAGGGTGTGGGGTCTATCAGTGTGTTACAGTGAGGGATGTGGCATATATCAGTGTTACAGTGAGGAGTGTGGGGTATATCAGGGTATTACAGTGAGGGATGTGGCATATATCAGTGTTACAGTGAGGGATGTGGTGTATATCAGTGTTTTACAGTGGGGGGTGGGGGGTATATCAGGGTATCACAGTGAGTGGTGAGGGGTTTATCAGGGTCTTTCAGAGAGGGGTGTGGGGTATATCAGTGTGTTACAGTGAGGGGTGAGGGGTATATCAGGGTGTTTCAGTGAGGGGTGTGGGGTATATCATGTGTTACAGTGAGGGGTGAAGGGGTATATCAGTGTGTTACAGCCGAGGGTGTGGGGTCTATCAGTGTGTTACAGTGAGGGGTGTGGGATATATCAGGGTGTTACAGTGAGGGGTGTGGGATATATCAGGGTGTTACAGTGAGGGGTGTGGGATATATCAGGGTGTTACAGTGAGGGGTGTGGGATATATCAGGGTGTTACAGTGAGGGGTGTGGGGTATATCAGGGTGTTACAGTGAGGGGTGTGGGGTATATTAGTGTGTTACAGTGAGGGGTGTGGGGTATATCAGTGTGTTACAGTGAGGGGTGTGGGGTATATCAGGGTGTTACAGTGAGGGGTGTGGGGGTATATCAGTGTGTTACAGTGAGGGGTGTGGGGTATATCAGTGTGTTACAGTGAGGGGTGTGGGGTATATCAGTGTGTTACAGTGAGGGGTGTGGGAGATATCAGTGTGTTACAGTGAGGGGTGTGGGGTATATTAGTGTGTTACAGTGAGGGGTGTGGGGTATATCAGTGTGTTACAGCGAGGGGTGTGGGGTATATCAGGGTGTTACAGTGAGGGGTGTGGGGTATATCAGGGTGTTACAGTGAGGGGGGTGGGGTATATCAGTGTGTTACAGTGAGGGGTATGGGGTATATCAGGGTGTTACAGTGAGGGGTGTGGGGTATATCTGTGTGTTACAGTGAGGGGTGTGGGGTATATCAGGGTGTTACAGTAGGGGATGTGGGGTATATCAGATTGTTATAGTGAGGGGGGTGGTGTATATCAGTGCGTTACATTGTGGGGTGTGGTGTATATCAGTGTGTTACAGTGAGGGGTGTGGGGTATATCAGGGTGTTACTGTGAGTGGTCTGGGGTATATCAGGGTGTTACATGAGGGGTGTGGGGTATATCAGTGTGTTACAGTGAGGGGTGTTGGGTATATCAGTGTGTTACAGTGAGGGGTGTGGTGTATATCAGTGTGTTGCAGTGAGGGGTGTGAGGTATATCAGGATGTTACAGTGAGGGGTGTGGGGTATATCAGGGTGTTACAGTGAGGGGTGTGGGGTATATCAGGGTGTTACAGTGAGGGGGTGTGGGCAATATCAGGGTGTTACAGTGAGGGGTGTGGGGTATATCAGTGTGTTACAGTGAGGGGTGTGGGGTATATCAGTGTGTTATAGTGAGGGGTGTGCGGTATATCAGTGTGTCACAGTGAGGGGTGTGGGGTATATCAGTGTGTTACAGTGAGGGGTGTGGGATATATCAGTGTGTTACAGTGATGGGTGTGGGGTATATCAGTGTGTTACAGTGAGGGGTGTGGGGTATATCAGTGTGTTACAGTGAGGGGTGTGGCGTATATCAGTGTGTTGCAGTGAGGGATGTGGGGTATATCAGGATGTTACAGTGAGGGGTGTGGGGTATATCAGGGTGTTACAGTGAGGGGGTGTGGGCAATATCAGGGTGTTACAGTGAGGGATGTGGGGTTTATCAGTGTGTTACAGTGAGGGGTGTGGGGTATATCAGTGTGTTACAGTGAGGGGTGTGGGATATATCAGTGTGTTACAGTGAGGGGTGTGGGGTATATCAGGGTGTTACAGTGAGGTGTGTGGGGTATATCAGCCTATTACAGTGAGGGGTGTGGGGTATATCAGGGTGTTACAGTGAGGGGTGTGGGGTACATTAGGGTGTTACAGTGAGGGGTGTGGGGTATATCAGTGTGTTACAGTGAGGGGTGTGGGGTATATCAGGGTGTTACAGTGAGGGGTGTGGGGTATATCAGTGTGTTACAGTGAGGGGCTTGGGATATATCAGGGTGTTACAGTGAGGGGTGTGGGATATATCAGTGTGTTACAGTGAGTGGTGTGGGGTATATCAGCATGTTACAGTGCGGGGTCTGGGGTATATCAGTGTGTGACAGTGAGGGGTGTGGGGTATATCAGTGTGTTACAGTGAGGGGTGTGGGGTATATCAGGGTGTTACAGTGAGGGGTGTGGGGTATATCAGTGTGTTACCGTGAGGAGTATGGGGTATATCAGAGTGTTACAGTGAGGGGTGTGGGCTCTATCTATGTTACAGCGAGGGGTGTGGGGTATATCAGTGTGTTACAGTAAGGGGTGTGGGGTATATCAGTGTGTTACAGTGAGGGGTGTGGGGTATATCAGCGTGTTACAGTGAGGGGGGTGGGGTATATCAGGGTGTTACAGTGAGGGGTGTGGTGTATATCAGTGTGTTACAGTGAGGGGTGTGGGATATATCAGTGTGTTCCAGTGAGGGGTGTGGTGTATATCTGTGTGTTTCAGAGAGGGGTGTGGGATATATCTGTGTGTTTCAGTGAGGGGTGTGGGGTATATCAGTGTGTTACAGTGAGGGGTGAAGGGGTATATCAGTGTGTTACAGCCGAGGGTGTGGGGTCTATCAGTGTGTTACAGTGAGGGGTGTGGGATATATCAGGGTGTTACAGTGAGGGGTGTGGGGTATATCAGGGTGTTACAGTGAGGGGTGTGGGGTATATTAGTGTGTTACAGTGAGGGGTGTGGGGTATATCAGTGTGTTACAGTGAGGGGTGTGGGGTATATCAGGGTGTTACAGTGAGGGGTGTGGGGTATATCAGGGTGTTACAGTGAGGGGGGTGGGGTATATCAGTGTGTTACAGTGAGGGGTATGGGGTATATCAGGGTGTTACAGTGAGGGGGGTGGGGTATATCAGTGTGTTACAGTGAGGGGTGTGGGGTATATCAGGGTGTTACAGTGAGGGGTGTGGGGGATATCAGTGTGTTACAGTGAGGGGTGTGGGAGATATCAGTGTGTTACAGTGAGGGGTGTGGGGTATATTAGTGTGTTACAGTGAGGGGTGTGGGGTATATCAGTGTGTTACAGTGAGGGGTGTGGGGTATATCAGGGTGTTACCGTGAGGGGTGTGGGGTATATCAGGGTGTTACAGTGTGGGGGGTGGGGTATATCAGTGTGTTACAGTGAGGGGTATGGGGTATATCTGTGTGTTACAGTGAGGGGTGTGGGGTATATCAGGGTGTTACAGTAGGGGATGTGGGGTATATCAGATTGTTATAGTGAGGGTGGTGGGGTATATCAGTGCGTTACATTGTGGGGTGTAGTGTATATCAGTGTGTTACAGTGAGGGGTCTGGGGCATATCAGGGTGTTACTGTGAGTGTTCTGGGGTATATCAGGGTGTTACAGTGAGGGGTGTGGGGTATATCAGTGTGTTACAGTGAGGGGTGTGGGGTATATCAGTGTGTTACAGTGAGGGGTGTGGCGTATATCAGTGTGTTGCAGTGAGGGGTGTGAGGTATATCAGGATGTTACAGTGAGGGTTGTGGGGTATATCAGGGTGTTACAGTGAGGGGTGTGGGGTATATCAGGGTGTTACAGTGAGGGGTGTGGGGTATATCAGGGTGTTACAGTGAGGGGTGTGGGGTATATCAGTGTGTTACAGTGAGGGGGTGTGGGCAATATCAGGGTGTTACAGTGAGGGGTATGGGGTATATCAGTGTGTTACAGTGAGGGGTGTGGGGTATATCAGTGTGTTACAGTGAGGGGTGTGCGGTATATCAGTGTGTCACAGTGAGGGGTGTGGGGTATATCAGTGTGTTACAGTGAGGGGTGTGGGATATATCAGTGTGTTACAGTGATGGGTGTGGGGTATATCAGTGTGTTACAGTGAGGGGTGTGGGGTATATTAGTGTGTTACAGTGAGGGGTGTGGCGTATATCAGTGTGTTGCAGTGAGGGATGTGGGGTATATCAGGATGTTACAGTGAGGGGTGTGGGGTATATCAGGGTGTTACAGTGAGGGATGTGGGGTTTATCAGTGTGTTACAGTGAGGGGTGTGGTGTATATCAGTGTGTTACAGTGAGGGGTGTGGGATATATCAGTGTGTTACAGTGAGGGGTGTGGGGTATATCAGGGTGTTACAGTGAGGTGTGTGGGGTATATCAGCCTATTACAGTGAGGGGTGTGGGGTATATCAGGGTGTTACAGTGAGGGGTGTGGGGTACATTAGGGTGTTACAGTGAGGGGTGTGGGGTATATCAGTGTGTTACAGTGAGTGGTGTGGGGTATATCAGCATGTTACAGTGAGGGGTCTGGGGTATATCAGTGTGTGACAGTGAGGGGTGTGGGGTATATCAGTGTGTTACAGTGAGAGGTGTGGGGTATATCAGGGTGTTACAGTGAGGGGTGTGGGGTATATCAGTGTGTTACCGTGAGGAGTATGGGGTATATCAGAGTGTTACAGTGAGGGGTGTGGGGTATATCAGTGTGTTACCGTGAGGAGTATGGGGTATATCAGAGTGTTACAGTGAGGGGTGTGGGCTCTATCTATGTTACAGCGAGGGGTGTGGGGCATATCAGGGTGTTACAGTAAGGGGTGTGGGGTATATCAGTGTGTTACAGTGAGGGGGTTGGTGTATATCAGGGTGTTACAGTGAAGGGTGTGGTGTATATCAGTGTGTTACAGTGAGGGGTGTGGGATATATCAGTGTGTTCCAGTGAGGGGTGTGGTGTATATCTGTGTGTTTCAGTGAGGGGTGTGGGATATATCAGTGTGTTCCAGTGAGGGGTGTGGTGTATATCTGTGTGTTACAGTGAGGGGTGTGGGGTATATCAGTGTGTTACAGTGAGGGGTATGGGGTATATCAGGGTGTTACAGTGAGGGGTGTGGGCTCTATCTATGTTACAGTGAGGGGTGTGGGGTATATCAGTGCGTTACAGTGAGGGGTGTGGGGTATATCAGGGTGTTACAGTGAGGGGTGTGGCGTATATCAGGGTGTTACAGTGAGGGGTGTGGGCTCTATCTATGTTACAGTGAGGGGTGTGGGGTATATCAGTGTGTTACAGTGAGGGGTGTGGGGTATATCAGGGTGTTACAGTGAGGGGTGTGGGGTATATCAGGGTGTGACAGTGAGGGGTGTGGGGTATATCAGTGTGTTACAGTGAGGGGTGTGGGGTATATCAGGGTGTTACAGTGAGGGGTGTGGGGTATATCAGGGTGTTACAGTGAGGGGTGTGGGGTATATCAGGGTGTTACAGTGAGGGGTGTGGGGTATATCAGGGTGTGACAGTGAGGGGTGTGGGGTATATCAGGGTGTTACAGTGAGGGGTGTGGGGTATATCAGGGTGTTACAGTGAGGGGTGTGGGATATATCAGGGTGTTACAGTGAGGGGTGTGGGGTATATCAGGGTGTTACAGTGAGGGGTGTGGGGTATATCAGGGTGTTACAGTGAGGGGTGTGGGGTATATCAGGGTGTTACAGTGAGGGGTGTGGGGTATATCAGTGTGTTACAGTGAGGGGTGTGGGGTATATCAGGGTGTTACAGTGAGGGGTGTGGGGTATATCAGTGTGTTACAGTGAGGGGTGTGGGGTATATCAGGGTGTTACAGTGAGGGGTGTGGGATATATCAGGGTGTTACAGTGAGGGGTGTGGGGTATATCAGTGTGTTACAGTGAGGGGTGTGGGGTATATCAGGGTGTTACAGTGAGGGGTGTGGGGTATATCAGGGTGTTACAGTGAGGGGTGTGGGGTATATCAGGGTGTTACAGTGAGGGTTGTGGGGTATATCAGGGTGGTACAGTGAAGTGCGTGGGCTCTATTTGTGTTACAGTGAGGCATATTTCAGATTGTTCCAATAAAGGGTGGAGATTTTATTTTGCAGTTTCTTTCCGTGTCTCTTGATCATCCTTATGCTCTGCATTCTCTCTGCAGCTCCAGCCGTTTCCGAAGGGTTTTACAAGGTTAAAATTTTACAGTCTGCTGTGTCGTGGCCCTCATCGATGTCCCATCATGCCATATCATTGCGTTCTCCTCTTGCTTGGACTCTTTCCAAATCTTCTTTCATTGTCTTCGAGTCAGAATGGGGTCATTGCATCGCCTGTTTCAACATCTCCTGAATCTGCCATGATGGCATCAAATTCTGCTCAGCCCCTATCTCATAGCCAAATGATGTTGATGGCTTCCACAAGTTTGGATGCATTGATCCCTCTTGCAAGTGCTTCCAGCCCACCTATTTCTTCCCTAACTGGACAAGATGTCTACATCAGTGAGGAAGTGAGATCTTCAACAGTTGATGACTTCAGTCCCTTTAAGCAGACCAGCAGCAGCAGCAGCAGCACAAGCTCCCCACAAATCCTCACTTCGGACTTTTCATCAGGCAGGACTGTAGCCATCACCTCGATGACTCAACTGAGTGAGTCAACAACTCAATCCAGTACATTTCCAGTCTTCAAACCTTCAACTCAAGCCAATCCCTCCACTATCATCGAATCTTCGACTCAAGCCAATCCCTCCACTATCATCGAATCTTCGACTCAAGCCAATCCCTCCACTATCATCGAATCTTCGACTCAAGCCAATCCCTCCACTATCATCGAATCTTCGACTCAAGCCAATCCCTCCACTATCATCGAATCTTCGACTCAAGCCAATCCCTCCACTATCATCGAATCTTCGACTCAGCCCAGTCCCTCCACTATCATCGAATCTTCGACTCTAACAAGCAGCTCTCTGGTCTTTGATTCCTCCAGCCATAGCCCTGCTACCAGTGCAGTCACCTCGCAGTCTGCCTCTCCACCTACGCAATCGAGAACCATCAGTCCATACATGATCATCCCTCTGATATTGGTCCTCGCCTTTATTATCATCATCTTCATCATCTATTTGTTGGCCAGGAGGAAGAGGGGGCACTCACAGGCCTTTGTGCTCCAGGCTGGGAAGAGGAAGAAGAAAACACACGATACGTGGGCAGGAAAAGTCACACTCCCTGAGGATGGAGAGCCCAATGAGGCAGCTGAGGACAAAAAGGATGAGGATTTGAGCTCCAAACGCCTCTCCCTGTCAACCTTCAAAAGGAAGTCCATGGCCCAGACGTCATCAGTTCTCCAGGGAATTGATGTGGAAAAGGGTCCAGACCTGGAACTGGATGTGCAGGAACCTCTCCTGTCCAATGGCCTGAGCTCAGGAAGTACAGCTTCACAGGATGCACCCTCGCAGCTAAACAACACAGTCTCCAAGAATGAGAATGGTGTGGCTCCTGCCAATGAGCTGCCTCCTCCTGACTCACCCCTCGACATTTCCCAGGGGGTGATACCAGAGTCAGAGGCTCCTAAGACTGCTTTCTGAGAGCCTCATGTCTCTGTGCCCTTTCTGGTTTCTTCCCCAACACATTCCCACCTCCCCATGCCCCATTCCTGACACCAGAACCCTCTTCACCTGTTGGGGAAAGGGGAGATCGTCTCAAGAATACGCTTTCAACTTCAATGCAGAAGTCTTTCTGGGCTGAATGGCCTCCTCCTGTCCGTGTGTGTAACAGCCTGGAGGAGGGGGCTGAATGGTCTCCTCCTGTTCGTGTGTGTAACAGCCTGGAGGAGGGGGCTGAATGGCTTCCTCCTGTAGCTCTTTCTTCTTCTGTGTCCATTTATGTTGGTGGATTTTCACATGTCAGACAGAAAGTTTTTTGCCAGATCCTGAGAAACACTGTCTATCTGCTCTAAACCCCGGGGAGAGTCAGTGTTCCCCCCCCCCCCCCGTATCCCGGGGACAGTCAGTGTCCCCCTCCCCCATACCCCAGGCACAGTCAGTCCTCGTACTCCAAGGAGAGAGGATGGAGGTGCTGTAAGCTAACATTTAGATTTATTTTAGGGGTGACTAGATCTCCCACCTTGGGGAGAGTTAGTGCCAGATTGGTTTGAGCTTACTCATCTGTAGACAGCCTTTGAGGATCTTTACTTTATTATTTTCCAATAAAGTTCAAATCAAACATACCCTGAGTCTGTTCTTGTAGCTCACTTCAGGGAGATGATGCTTATAGCATTTCTGCTATAGCCAGAGACACACACACACACAGACACACACAGACACACACACACACACACACAGAGACACACACACACATACACACAGACACACAGAGACACACACACACAGACACAGACACACACACACAGACACACACACACACACACAGAGACACACACACACACACACAGACACACACACACAGAGACACACACACACATACACACAGACACACAGAGACACACACACACACACACAGAGACACACACACACATACACACAGACACACAGAGACACACACACACAGACACATACACACACACACACAGACACATACACACACACACACACACAGACACACACACACAGAGACACACACACATACACACAGACACAGACACACACACACCACACAGACACAGACACAGACACACACACACACACAGACACACACACACACATACACACAGACACACACACACAGAGACACACACACACACACACACACACACCACACAGACACAGACACACACACACAGACACAGACACACACACACAGACACAGACACACACAGAGACATTCACACACAGACACACACACACAGAGACACACACACACCACACAGACACAAACCCACTCCTAAACACACACATACAGTCACACGTCATACACTCTTACACAGTCACACAGTCACTCTCACACACTCACTCTCACACGTAGTCACTCACTCACTATCACATACTCACTCACTCACTATTACACACTCACTCCCACACACTCACTCTCACACGTAGTCACTCACTCACTATCACATACTCACTCACTCACTATTACACACTCACTCCCACACACTCACTCTCACATATAGTCACTCACTCACTATCACATACTCACTCACTCACTATTACACACTCACTCCCACACACTCACTCTCACACGTAGTCACTCACTCACTATCACATACTCACTCACTCACTATTACACACTCACTCCCACACACTCACTCTCACACATAGTCACTCACTCACTATCACATACTCACTCACTCACTATTACACACTCACTCCCACACACTCACTCTCACACGTAGTCACTCACTCACTATCACATACTCACTCACTCACTATTACACACTCACTCCCACACACTCACTCTCACACATAGTCACTCACTCACTATCACATACTCACTCACTCACTATTACACACTCACTCCCACACACTCACTCTCACACGTAGTCACTCACTCACTATCACATACTCACTCACTATTACACACTCACTCTCACACGTAGTCACTCACTCACTATCACATACTCACTCACTCCCACACACTCACTCTCACACGTAGTCACTCACTCACTATCACATACTCACTCACTATTACACAATCACTCCCACACACTCACTCTCACTCACTCACTATCACATACTCACTCACTATTACACAATCACTCCCACACACTCACTCTCACTCACTCACTATCACATACTCACTCACTCACTATTACACACTCACTCCCACACACTCACTCTCACACGTAGTCACTCACTCACTATCACATACTCACTCACTCACTATTACACACTCACTCCCACACACTCACTCTCACACGTAGTCACTCACTCACTATCACATACTCACTCACTATTACACACTCACTCCAACACACTCACTCTCACTCACTCACTATCACATACTCACTCACTCACTATTACACACTCACTCCCACACACTCACTCTCACACGTAGTCACTCACTCACTATCACATACTCACTCACTCACTATTACACACTCACTCCCACACACTCACTCTCACACATAGTCACTCACTCACTATCACATACTCACTCACTCACTATTACACACTCACTCCCACACACTCACTCTCACACGTAGTCACTCACTCACTATCACATACTCACTCACTATTACACACTCACTACCACACACTCACTCTCACACGTAGTCACTCACTCACTATTACATACTCACTCACTCACTATTACACACTCACTCCCACACACTCACTCTCACACGTAGTCACTCACTCACTATCACATACTCACTCACTCACTATTACACACTCACTACCACACACTCACTCTCACACGTAGTCACTCACTCACTATCACATACTCACTCACTATTACACACTCACTCCCACACACTCACTCTCACACGTAGTCACTCACTCACTATCACATACTCACTCACTCACTATTACACACTCACTCCAACACACTCACTCTCACACGTAGTCACTCACTCACTATCACATACTCACTCACTATTACACACTCACTCCCACACACTCACTCTCACACGTAGTCACTCACTCACTATCACATACTCACTCACTATTACACACTCACTCCCACACACTCACTCTCACACGTAGTCACTCACTCACTATCACATACTCACTCACTATTACACACTCACTCCCACACACTCACTCTCACACGTAGTCACTCACTCACTATCACATACTCACTCACTATTACACACTCACTCCCACACACTCACTCTCACACGTAGTCACACACACATACACACACACACACACACACACTCACCCTCACACATAGTCACTCATATTATCACACACTCACCCTCACACATAGTCACACACAGTTTCTCTCTCACACACACACCCACAAACACACACACTGACCCTCACAGAGTCACACACACCGACTCTCTCACGTACTCACATACACACATTCTCTTTTATGGTCAGTTTTTATGTTCCCTGTTAGTTGACTCTCATTTTCTATTTTCCATTTCTTAATCAATCACTTTGTCCTCCTTTCCTGATTTATAAAACTGCTGTTTAAATTCTGGCCAGTTTGTATGCCTCTTCTTTGTCTAAAATACTATTTTTAATTTTTCTTTGTAAGCCACGGCTTGGCCACCTTTCCTGTTTCATTTTTGCGTCAGACATGACTGGACATTTGTTACAGTTCACTCATGTGTTCTTTGAATGTTTGCCATTGTTTGTCTACCCTCATTCCCTTAAGTGATGTCCCCTTACTCATAACCCATTGCATGGCAAGGTGGCTCAGCGGTTAGCACTACTCCCTCACAGCACCAGGCACCTAGGTTCAATTCCTACCTCAGGCAGTTGTCTGCATGGTGTTTGCATGTTCTCCCCATGTCTGCGTAGATTTCCTCTGGGTGCTCCAGTTTCCTCCCACAGTCCAAAGATGTGCACATTGGGTAATTTAGCATTGCCAATCCACCCTATAGTGTTCAGGGGTGTGTAGTTTAGCTGCACTAAGTAGGGGTAAATGTAGGGGAATGGGTCAGGGTGGGTTACTCTTTGGAGGGTCGGTGTGGACTTGTTGGGCCGAAGGGCCTGTTTCCACACTGTAGGAATACTTCTAAAAAGGATTTTTCTCTCTTTCATTTCAGGACTTCAGGACCCTAGCCTCAGAATCGCTTTCCATCTTAAGTTAAGATTTCTATCATATTATATTGACTCTTAACCAAAGGGGCCTTGCGCAGTTAAATTGCAATTATTCCCTTCTCAAAATCTACTCATTCCTTTCCAAGCCACTCACCGTCCTGACTTGGAATGGTATCAGTTGTTCCTTTGAGTGTTGCTGGGTCAAAATCCTGGAACTCCCTCCCTAACGGCACTCTGTGTGTGTGTGTCCCGACATCATATGGCCTGCAGTGTTTCAAGAAAGTGGCTCATCCTCACCTTCTCCGCGGGGAGTGGGGGGGTGGGGGGGGGGGGGGGGGAGGCAATTAGAGTTGGGTAATAAATGCTGAGCCCAGCCAGTGACACCCACATCCCACGAGTGAATTTTATAAAAGGCACTCATGGACCCCAGGAACTCTCCAGAAAGGGGCAGGGTCCCAGGCTCTGTGCAAACGTTTGGTTTAGGATGGAGGCAGAGCTACTCAAACCAGGAGGATGAAACAAGTTGTTGCTCTGTAGAGGACACTGAGACCAGGCAGGATTGGAAAGTTCTTGCCCCGCTGGAGATAAAAGAAAAGTCCTTGGATCAACAAGAATGAAGAAAGGAAGAAGGAACAGACCTGAATGGGGGACAGCAGAATATCTCAGCTGGCAGGAGGCTGTGGGAGGGGGTAGAGGTGGCTCAGGGAACAAGAGGAAAATTTCACAACCAAGGAGGTGCCACCAGTGCAGGCCGTAAGGGAGCAGGGTTGGATGGTGAAGGAGGACGTTATGGTGGGGAAAGCAAATCCCACACTGTAGGCCCACAGAATGGTGATCAGGAAACATGAGGTTGGGAGGGCTGGAGGCAAAGAGATTGAGTAAGGGAGTTCAAGGGAAGGGGTTTGAAGAAGGATCCAAGGAGGTGAGGAGTTTGAGAGAGGAGGGAGGGACTGAGAGAGTGAGGCATGGAGTTCGAGAGAAGGCAGAGAGGTAGTGGGTGAGGGAGGTGAGGATTTGATGAAGGAGGTGAGGAGATTGAGGGAGACAAGGACTTTAAGGAGGGAGGTGAGGGGACTGAAGAGGCAGGTGAGAAGATTAAAGAGGGAGGTAGGCATTTTGAGGGAAATGAGGAGCTTGAGGAGGGAGGTGAGATGTTTGGGGGAGGCGAGGAACTTGGAGGAAAGAATTATGAGGAGAATCTTGAGCGAGGCAAGGAGTTTGAACAAGGTGAGGAGATTGAGGGAGGATCATGAGGAGATTGAGGGAGGATCATGAGGAGATTGAGGGAGGATCATGAGGAGATTGAGGACGGAGGTGAAATGAGAGCAGGTGGAATCAGTCTGACTGAGGGGGGACACTCCCCCTCCAGCCTCCAACTGTGTGATTTCACTGCAACTGACCCTTTACTGGAGCCTCTGAGACTTTGCAGAAGAATCTGCAGCTTTCGGGTGGAGCAGAAAGCAATGTGAGCAGAAAACGGTCACTTCCGTTTAATTCACCACAAAATAACTGACAGAACACATCCGGCAACACGAGGGGAGAGAGTGAGGGGGGGGGGGGGGGAGAGAGAGAGAGAGAGGGAGGGAGGGAGGGGGAGAGAGAGCGAGAGAGGGAGGGAGGGAGGGGGAGAGAGAGTGAGAGAGAGAGGGAGGGAGGGGGAGAGAGAGTGAGAGAGAGAGGGAGGGCGGGGGAGAGAGAGAGTGAGAGAGGGAGGGAGGGAGGGGGAGAGAGAGCGAGAGAGGGAGGGAGGGAGGGGGAGAGAGAGCGAGAGAGGGAGGGAGGGTGGGGGAGAGAGAGCGAGAGAGGGAGGGAGGGAGGGGGAGAGAGAGCGAGAGAGGGAGGGAGGGAGGGGGAGAGAGAGTGAGAGAGAGAGGGAGGGAGGGGGAGAGAGAGTGAGAGAGAGAGGGAGGGCGGGGGAGAGAGAGAGTGAGAGAGGGAGGGAGGGAGGGGGAGAGAGAGCGAGAGAGGGAGGGAGGGAGGGGGAGAGAGAGCGAGAGAGGGAGGGAGGGTGGGGGAGAGAGAGCGAGAGAGGGAGGGAGGGAGGGGGAGAGAGAGCGAGAGAGAGAGGGAGGGAGGGGGAGAGAGAGCGAGAGAGGGAGGGAGGGAGGGGGAGAGAGAGCGAGAGAGGGAGGGAGGGAGGGGGAGAGAGAGCGAGAGAGGGAGGGAGGGTGGGGGAGAGAGAGTGAGAGAGGGAGGGAGGGAGGGGGAGAGAGAGCGAGAGAGAGAGGGAGGGTGGGGGAGAGAGAGTGAGAGGGAGGGGGGAGAGAGAGTGAGAGAGGGAGGGAGGGAGGGGGAGAGAGAGTGAGAGAGGGAGGGAGGGAGGGGGAGAGAGAGTGAGAGAGAATGAGAGAGAGTGAGGGAGGGGGAGAGAGAGCGAGAGAGAGTGAGGGAGGGAGGGGGAGAGAGTGAGAGAGAGCGAGAGAGAGTGAGAGAGGAAGGGAGGGAGAGGGAGAGAGAGGGAGAGAGAGTGACAGAGGAAGGGAGGGAGGGGGAGAGAGAGTGAGAGAGGGAGGGAGGGGGAGAGAGAGCAAGAGAGAGTGAGAGAGAGTGGGGGGGGAGAGAGAGTGAGAGAGAGCGAGAGAGAGTGAGAGAGGGAGGGAGGGAGGGGGAGAGAGAGTGAGAGAGGGAGGGAGGGGGAGAGAGAGCAAGAGAGAGTGAGAGAGAGTGGGGGGGGAGACAGAGTGATAGAGAGCGAGAGAGAGTGAGAGAAGGAGGGAGGGGGAGAGAGAGTGAGAGAGACAGGGAGTGTGGGGGAGAGAGTGAGAGAGAGTTTGAACAAAGTCCTGGGAGTGTTTGAGGGGATGGACAGTGTAGTAGGAGTTTTACTCTGTATCTAACCCCGTGCTGTCCCTGGGATGGGGGGACAGTGTAGAGGGAGCTTTACTCTGTATCTAACCCCGTGCTGTCCTTGTCCTGGGAGTGTTTGATGGGTGGGACAGTGTAGAGGGATCTTTACTCTGTATCTAACCCCGTGCTGTCTCTGTCCCTGGGATGGGGGTGGACAGTATAGAGTGAGCTTTACTCTGTATCTAACCCCGTGCTGTCCCTGTCCCTGGGATGGGGGGGGGGACAGTGTAGAGGAAGCTTTACTCTGTATCTAACCCCGTGCTGTCCCTGTCCCTTGGATGGGGCGGGACAGTGTAGAGGGAGCTTTACTCTGTATCTAACCCCATGCTGTCCCTGTCCTGGGAGTGTTTGATGGGGGACAGTGTAGAGAGAGCTTTACTTTCAGTTTAAAGGAGTAGACTCAGCTTTATTTTAGAGAGAGTGTGTTTGGTTGTGTCTGGGGCTAATTACCCTGATGTGGGCTAATGTCAGAGGCTGGGCTGAACTGATGCCTCATGTAGAGAGCACTGTCTTGGGGCAGGCTGACAGACTTCGGGAATGTGACCCTTTGGGGACAGGATCTGGAGTTAGGGTCAGGGGAGCAGTGTTACCCCAGAGAAGACAGTGTTGTTCATGAATAATCCTTGTTATGGCAGTGTTGGGGGAGGGGGAGGGGTCAGTGTCGGGGGGGGGGAGGGGTCAGTGTCGGGGGGTCAGTGTCAGGGGGGGTCAGTGTTAGGGGAGGGGGGTTAGTGTCGGGGGGATCAGTGTCGGGGGGGGTCAGTGTCGAGGGGTCAGTGTCGGACGAGGGGGGTCAGTGTCGGGGGGTCAGTGTCGGGGGAGGGGGGGTCAGTGTCAGAGGAGGTCAGTGTCGGGGGGTCAGTGTCAGTGGGGGTCAGTGTCAGGGGGTCAGTGTCAGGGGGTCAGTGTAGGGGGGTCAGTGTAGGGGGGTCAGCGTCGGGGGGGTCAGGATCAGGGGGGTCAGTGTCGGGGGGGTCAGTGTCGGGGGGATCAGAGTCGGGGGGTCAGTGTCGGGGGGGTCAGTGTCGGGGGGGTCAGTGTCGGGGGGATCAGTGTTGGGGTAGGGGGGTCAGTGTTGGGGGGCGACAGTGTCGGGGTGGGGGGTCAGTGTCGGGGGGGGTCAGTGTCATTGGGGGGTCAGTGTCGGGGGGTCAGTGTCAGGGGGGTCAGTGTCAGGGGCGGTCAGTATTGGAGGGATCAGTGTCGGGGGGGTCAGTGTCGGGGGGGTCAGTGTCGGGGGGGTCAGTGTCGGGGGGGTCAGTGTCGGGGGGGTCAGTGTCGGGGAGATCAGTCTCGGGGAGATCAGTCTCGGGGGGGTCAGTGTCGGGGGGGTCAGTGTCGGGGGGATCAGTGTCGGGGGGATCAGTGTTGGGGGGATCAGTGCTGGGGGGGGTCAGTGTCGGGGGGGTCAGTGTCGGGGGGGTCAGTGTCGGGGAGATCAGTCTCGGGGAGATCAGTCTCGGGGGGGTCAGTGTTGGGGGGGTCAGTGTCGGGGGGGTCAGTGTCGGGGGGATCAGTGTCGGGGGGGTCAGTGTCGGGGGGGTCAGTGTTGGGGGGATCAGTGCTGGGGGGGGCCGTGTCGGGGAGATCAGTGTCGGGGAGATCAGTGTCGGGGGGGTCAGTGTCAGGGGGGTCAGTGTCGGGGGGGTCAGTGTCGGGGGGGTCAGTGTCGGGGGGGTCAGTGTCGGGGCGATCAGTGTCGGGGCGATCAGTGTCGGGGGGGTGTCAGTGTCGGGGGAATCAGTGTCGGCGGGATCAGTGTCGTGGGGGGGGGTCAGTGTCGGGGGGGTCAGTGTCGGGGGGGTCAGTGTCGGGGGGATCAGTGTCGGGGGGATCAGTGTTGGGGGGATCAGTGTCGGGGGGGTCAGTGTTGGGGGGGTCAGTGTCAGGGGGGGGTCAGTGTTGGGGTGATCAGTGTTGGGGGGGTCAGTGTTGGGGGGGTCAGTGTCGGGGGGGTCAGTGTCGGGGGGGTCAGTGTCGGGGGGTCAGAGTCGGGGGGATCACTGTCGGGGGAGTGGGGTCAGTGTCGGGGGGGTCAGTGTCGTGGGGATCAGTGTCGGGGGGATCAGTGTTGGGGGGGGTCAGTGTCGGGGGGGTCAGTGTCGGGGGGGTCAGTGTCGGGGGGATCAGTGTCGTGGGGGGGTCAGTGTCGGGGGGGTCAGTGTCGGGGGGAATCAGTGTCGGGGGGATTCAGTGTCGGGGGGATCAGTGTTGGGGGGATCAGTGTCAGGGGGGGTCAGTGTTGGGGGGGTCAGTGTTGGGGGGGTCAGTGTCAGGGGGGGTCAGTGTTGGGGGGATCAGTGTCGGGGGGGTCAGTGTCGGGGGAATCAGTGTTGGGGGTATCAGTGTTGGGGGGGTCAGTGTTGGGGGGGTCAGTGTTGGGGGGGTCAGTGTCGGGGTGGTCAGTGTCGGGGGGATCAGTGTTGGGGGGGTCAGTGTCGGGTGGGTCAGTGTCGGGGGGGTCAGTGTCGGGGGGTCAGTGTCGGGGGAGTGGGGTCAGTGTCGGGGGGGTCAGTGCTGGGGGGGATCAGTGTCGGGGGGATCAGTGTCGGGGGGATCAGTGTCGGGGGTCAGTGTCGTGGGGATCAGTGTCGGGGGGGTCAGTGTCGTGGGGATCAGTGTCGGGGGGGGTGTCAGTGTCGGTGGGGTCAGTGTCGGGGGAATCAGTGTCGGCGGGATCAGTGTCGTGGGGGGGGGTCAGTGTCGGGGGGGTCAGTGTCGGGGGGATCAGTGTCGGGGGGATCAGTGTTGGGGGGATCAGTGTCAGGGGGGGTCAGTGTTGGGGGGGTCAGTGTTGGGGGGGTCAGTGTCGGGGCGGGGTCAGTGTTGGGGTGATCAGTGTTGGGGGGGTCAGTGTTGGGGGGGTCAGTATCGGGGGGGTCAGTGTCGGGGGGGTCAGTGTCGGGGGGTCAGAGTCGGGGGGATCACTGTCGGGGGAGTGGGGTCAGTGTCGGGGGGGTCAGTGTCGTGGGGATCAGTGTCGGGGGGATCAGTGTTGGGGGGGGTCAGTGTCGGGGGGGTCAGTGTCGGGGGGGTCAGTGTCGGGGGGGTCAGTGTCGTGGGGGGGTCAGTGTCGGGGGGGTCAGTGTCGGGGGGAATCAGTGTCGGGGGGATTCAGTGTCGGGGGGATCAGTGTTGGGGGGATCAGTGTTGGGGGGGGTCAGTGTTGGGGGGGTCAATGTTGGGGGGGTCAGTGTCAGGGGGGGTCAGTGTTGGGGGGATCAGTGTCGGGGGGGTCAGTGTCGGGGGAATCAGTGTTGGGGGTATCAGTGTTGGGGGGGTCAGTGTTGGGGGGGTCAGTGTCGGGGTGGTCAGTGTCGGGGGGGTCAGTGTCGGGGGGGTCAGTGTCGGGGGGATCAGTGTCGTGGGGGGGTCAGTGTCGGGGGGGTCAGTGTCGGGGGGAATCAGTGTCGGGGGGATTCAGTGTCGGGGGGATCAGTGTTGGGGGGATCAGTGTTGGGGGGGGTCAGTGTTGGGGGGGTCAATGTTGGGGGGGTCAGTGTCAGGGGGGGTCAGTGTTGGGGGGATCAGTGTCGGGGGGGTCAGTGTCGGGGGAATCAGTGTTGGGGGGGGGGGGGGGGGGGGGGGGGGGGGGGGGGGGGGGGGGGGGGGGGGGGGGGGGGGGGGGGGGGGGGGGGGGGGGGGATCTGTGTCGGGGGGTCAGTGTCGGGGGGGTCAGTGTCGGGGGGGTCAGTGTCAGGGGGGTCAGTGTCAGGGGGGTCAGTCTCGGGGGGATCAGTGTCGGGGAGATCAGTGTTGGGGGGTCAGTGTCGGGGGGGTCAATGTCGGGGGGGTCAGTGTCGGGGGGGTCAGTGTCGGGGGGTCAGTGTCGGGGGGATCAGTGTCGGGGGGATCAGTGTTGGGGGGATCAGTGTCAGGAGGGGTCAGTGTTGGGGGGATCAGTGTCAGGGGGGGGTCAGTGTTGGGGGGATCAGTATCGGGGGGGTCAGTGTCGGTGGGGTCAGTGTCGGGGGGGTCAGTGTCAGGGGAGTGGGGTCAGTGTTGCGGGGATCAGTGTCAGGAGGGGTCAGTGTTGGGGGGATCAGTGTCGGGGGGGGTCAGTGTTGGGGGGATCAGTATCGGGGGGGTCAGTGTCGGTGGGGTCAGTGTCGGGGGGGTCAGTGTCAGGGGAGTGGGGTCAGTGTCGGGGGGGTCAGTGTTGGGGGGGTCAGTGTCGGGGGGGTCAGTGTCGGGGGGGTCAGTGTCGGGGGGGTCAGTGTCGTGGGGGGGGTCAGTGTCGGGGGGATCAGTGTCGGGGGGATCAGTATCGGGGGGGTCAGTGTCGGTGGGGTCAGTGTCGGGGGGGTCAGTGTCAGGGGAGTGGGGTCAGTGTCGGGGGGGTCAGTGTTGTGGGGATCAGTGTCGGGGGGATCAGTGTTGGGGGGGGTCAGTGTCGGGGGGGTCAGTGTCGGGGGGATCAGTGTCGTGGGGGGGGTCAGTGTCGGGGGGGACAGTGTCAGGGGGATCAGTGTCGGGGGGATCAGTGTTGGGGGGGTCAGTGTCGTGGGGGGTCAGTGTCGGGGTGGTCAGTGTCGGGGGGATCAGTGTCGGGGGAGTGGGGTCAGTGTCGGGGGGGTCAGTGTCGGGCGGGGTCAGTGTCAGGGGGGGTCAGTGTCGTGGGGATCAGTGTCGGGGGGGGTCAGCATCGGGGGGATCAGTGTCGGGGGGATCAATGTCGGGGGGATCAGTGTCGGGGGGGATCAGTTGTCGGGGGGGTCAGTGTCGGGGGGATCAGTGTCCGGGGGGTCAGTGTCGGGGGGTCAGTGTCAGGGGGTCAGTGTCGGGGGGATCAGTGTCGGGGGGGTCAGTGTCGGGGGGATCAGTGTCGGGGGGATCAGTGTCGGGGGGATCAGTGTCGGGGGGATCAGTGTCGGGGGGATCAGTGTCGGGGGGGTCAGTGTCGGTGGTGGTCAGTGTCGGGGGGATCAATGTCGGGGGGATCAATGTCGGGGGGATCAGTGTCGAGGGGGATCAGTGTCGGGGGGATCAGTGTCGGGGGGATCAGTGTCGGGGGGGTCAGTGTCGGGGGGGTCAGTGTTGGGGGGGTCAGTGTCGGGGGGGTCAGTGGCGGGGGGGTCAGTTGTCGGGGAGGGGGTCAGTGTCGGGGGGATCAGTGTTGGGGGGATCAGTGTCGGGGGGGTCAGTGTCGGTGGTGGTCAGTGTCGGGGGGATCAATGTCGGGGGGATCAATGTCGGGGGGATCAGTTGTCGGGGGGATCAGTGTTGGGGGGATCAGTGTCGGGGGGGTCAGTGTCGGGGGGGTCAGTGTCAGGGGGGTCAGTGTCGGGGGAGTGGGGTCAGTGTCGGGGGGATCAGTGTCGTGGGGATCAGTGTCGGGGGGATCAGTGTTGGGGGGGGTCAGTTGTCGGGGGGGTCAGTGTCGGGGGGTCAGTGTCGGGGGGGGTCAGTGTCGGGGGGGTCAGTGTCGGGGGGGTCAGTGTCGGGGGGGTCAGTGTCGGGGGGATCAGTTGTCGGGGGGGTCAGTGTCGGGGGGGTCAGTGTCGGGGGGATCAGTGTCGGGGGGATCAGTGTCGGTGGGGTCAGTGTCGGGGGGATCAGTGTCGGGGGGATCAGTGTCGGGGGGATCAGTGTCGGGGGGGTCAGTGTCGGGGGGGTCAGTGTCGGGGGGTCAGTGTCGGGGGGATCAGTGTCGGGGGGATCAGTGTCGGGGGGATCAATGTCGGGGGGATCAGTGTCGGGGGGATCAGTGTCGGGGGGGTCAGTGTCGGGGGGTCAGTGTCAAGGAGCTCAGTGTCGGGGGGGTCAGTGTCGGGGGGTCAGTGTCAGAGAGTCTGTCAGGGGTCAGTGCCGGGGGGGGGTTCAGTGTCGGGGGAGGTCATTGTCGGAAAGTCTGTCAGGGGTCACTGTATCGGCGGGGGGGGTCAGTGTCGGAGAGTCTGTTGGGGGTCAGTGTCGGGGGGGGTCAGTGTCGGGTGTCAGTGTCAGAGAGTCTGTTGGGGGTCAGTGTCGGACGGGGGGGTCAGTGTCGGGGATCAGTGTCGGAGAGTCTGTTGGGGGTCAGTGTCAGACAGGGGGGTCAGTGTTGGGGGGCGTCAGTGTCGGAGAGTCTGTTGGGGGTCAGTGTCGGACGGGGGGGTGAGTGTCGGGGATCAGTGTCGGAGAGTCTGTTGGGGGTCAGTGTCAGACAGGGGGGTCAATGTTGGGGGGCGTCAGTGTCGGAGAGTCTGTTGGGGGTCAGTGTCGGACGGGGGTGTCAGTGTCGGGGGGGTCAGTGTCGGAGAGTCTGTTGGGGGTCAGTGTCGGAGAGTCTGTTGGGGGTCAGTGTCGGACGGGGGTGTCAGTGTCGGGGTGGTCAGTGTCGGAGAGTCTGTTGGGGGTCAGTGTCGGACGGGGGGATCAGTGTCGGGGGGGTCAGTGTCGGAGAGTCTGTTGGGGGTCAGTGTCGGACGGGGGGGTCAGTGTTGGGGGGGTCAGTGTCGGGGGGGTCAGTGTCGGGGGGGATCAGTGTCGGAGAGTCTGTTGGGGGTCAGTGTCAGACGGGGGGGT